>NC_056729.1:962457130-962489630 GCF_019279795.1 Protopterus annectens
GCCAGGTAGCAAAATGTGAGCTTCTGTTGGTGTCACCAGAGGTAGCGTTAGCAACTCTCTCGAGTGATTGACCACCAGAGGCCAGATGTCCATAAGTCAATAGTGTGGCAGGTCTGGAGGCAGATAAAGAGGCAACAGGAGAAGGCTGGGCAGCATAACATTACGGGAGTTTGTACTGCAGTAAAGATACAGTTGTGGCTGACACTGCATACAACTGCAATAAAAGTGAAAAGAAATGTAAAAAAAAATCAAATAAAAATAAAAAAGCAAGGAGTGACAAAGAAAGGGATAGAGAGAAAAGTTATTATCACGTTTTTTTTTCTGATTATCAGTCTTACAGGTACTTACAGGTGAGCTGAACAACTACAAGGTGTGCTTTCATACCGAAGGCCATAATGATGACAATATATTGGAAATCTGCATATAAGGGTGAAGTGGAATACCACCAGCTGACTTTGCTGGTGGGTTTGTAAGATGATTACGGTTAGTATGGCACTGTTGGCCATATGTGGTCATGGATGGTATGTATGGTTGTATTAAGTGGAGTATGTCATATGCACAAAGAAAGGCCATGCAGACATGAACACTGTTACTAACTACAATGGCCACAAGGCATACATTTCTGGCATGTCATACCAAATCCAGACAAGGGATTGGTGGCACGCAAACAGCTGTCATCATATGATGGGCAACTACTATACTGTAACCTGATATGCATTATTGGAGAGGCTATTGTAATGTATTGAATTTCATCAGTATTTTATTTAAAAGGGTCACCTGCATGGGTATTTGGTGGGGGCAGAGCACAACAAATATGATGAGATGCTTACCCTGCATGTCATAAGACCTCCTGTTCTGTTCCAATGTTCATAGCATAGCAGTGGGCCATGAGCTGGCATGATGTACAAGCATGGTAGAGTGGGCATATGTTTGCAAATGGGGAATGGTGGGGTCACCCCAAGTATGTTCTGTGTGCACGTGGAGTATCATGCTAGCAAACATGCAGAGGTTGTGCGAAGTAGTATGCTGTGGTGTCAAATCTGGATGTTCCCATTACCTCTACACAGTTATAGCAGTGGGTAACACAAAGCTGGTATGATACATACAACTTATGTATACAATGACAGTAATCATATTCACCTACTGAAAACCAAAGGACATAGCAGATGTCCTTGTAGATACATTTAGCACAAGCCTTACCTCTTAAACTATCATTGAAATTCCACAAATCCCTAAATCCCTGACCCTGTGTAAGATCTTAAAGGTGCAAGTCCTATCTGTTCTCTAAAAAGCCAAAAATTGTATGTCAGTGGTGCCAGGTAGCATATCAAAATGCCTTATGAATAGTGCCAGTTTTGCCATTGTGAAAACCCTCCTAAAATTGTTTTACTGCTGGAATGATGCCTTTTCAAAAAAAGGTGACCAATATCATATCCCAGGAATTAAAGGCCCGTTACTGTAACTAGTCTAATTTGCAAGGACATAACATGCATTACACACAACTTCATTAACCGTGGTATCACAAATATCATGCACCTTGACCCGCAATAGTTGTCTTTTTTTCCCAAAGTGAGATCATATCTACTTGACTTAGTCAACATTGTTGAGACGACCACAGAAGATGTGGCTAGACATCACTCAATTCACATAGCCTATCTCAATCTGACAAATTATATGACATCATTATAATTTTGGTATTATAAATAAACTGTCATTAATATAGACCCATGCATGTTATGGTATATAGCAAACTGACAAAAAGATACAATTCGCATACATAAAGTTGCAGATACAACATCAAAACTTAGGAAAGCAACTAATGGTGTAGCTCAGGGATCAGTGCTGGGACCCCTCCTATTTGCCATATACTATCCTCCAAACAGTCAGTCTAGATGCGTTGGTTATTATTATTATCCAGGTATCTCTTGACACAGTACCACTGCAGCAGGGCCTAACCTTTACTAGCTGAGGGCCCAGCTTAAATGGACTGAAATTACATACAAGGAAATGGAGTACTGTTGTATGTGGCAAAAAAAAAAAATCTCATCACCAGCTTACACCATAGCTTACACCCCATTTCAAACTGACAGTAGTTAAGGATCTTGGCCCCTAGATCAACAATTCTGTATCTTTCAATCATCACACACATTAACTAAATTATTGTATTTGTTACAACTGATATTGAAAGGCATCTCAACCATGTTAACAGTAGTTATTTCCCCATTGTGCTGTGCTCTAATTAAGGCAATTATAGAGTGCAATGCCCCCATTAGTATGCACCTGACCAGACACATCAGACAACTGAATGGCCCCAGTATTTCCTAGCCAATGCAATTACTGTTCCAACAATTCTGAGCTACACAGACAGGCTTGAAGCTGTATCACTATACTTAAGTGTGTTATAGAATCTTCTAGAGAATTCTTTGTCTTGCATTCTGTTCTAACAAAGACCAGACCTCTTCGATTTTTTACATCTCCAAGAAAAAAAAAACAGTACCAGTAACACTCAGTCTATGGATTTGAATTCTCCTCAATAAAGCATACTGGAAAGTCAAATTAATTGCCCAATGTTTACCCAAAGTGTAGCATAAACTGTCTTTATTTCATAAACAAGGTGACACCCTCACATCCTTCAAGACGAATCTTGATGATCAGAGTGGTATTCACAAATTCATCTTGGGTTTGACTTGCTTTGCCTGATTAGAGGTGGAAGGTACATCAGGACGGTGTGTAACAACAAGGCACAGATTGTCTTATGACTTTCTTCTGATGTAATTCCTATCATTGTATGAGCCCAAAATCCTATGATCCTAAGTCTTGGATATTGATGCTGCCCCAAGTAATACTACAAATCTGATGTGTGCAGCTGTTTGGCTCATACCTCTCAGCTGTCCAGATTTTCACAGAATGTCCTATTTTTGCCTCATATTTTTGGTCTGCTGCTCATACAATTTATGGTTTTCTGGAAAATCATTGAAGATTGAAGTCATTAAATAATGATAAATAACTACAGACATTGAAGTTTCAGACATCATATCATTAAGAAAATATATAATAATGAAAACCCATCACTCTAGCAACTAACTAAATTTATAGGAGCAATATTTAGAGTCTGTCCCTATTTTGGGCCTAGGTCCCCCCATTATTTTGGCTTTGCCCAGATTTCCTGCTATGAGAGGTTGAAAGGTATGTTTTGGCTTCAGATGTAGATTTACAGAAACTTCCAAAATAACTGTCTACTCCAAATCAAATGTATACATGTTCAGTACCTGTCTGTCTGTCTGTCTATCTATCTATCTATCTATCTATCTATCTATCTATCTATCTATCTATCTATTTGTCTATCTGTCTATCTGTCTATCTACCTATCTATGCACAAATGTGCAATGTGCTCCTTTTCATCTGCTGTAAACATGTAAATCAATTTTGGCCAAAACTTCTATAATCCCAGTAATGTTTAATGCCACACTGCTGCTCTCTGCCAAAACTTCTATAAGCACATTAATGTGTAATGCTACACTACTGTTCTCAGTGATGCAGCCCTTCAAGTCCACTAACAAATCATGATTCCATAACCCAGAAATTGCTGATGCCACTTGAGAGATGGCAAGAACTTGAGATGTTAAGGTGCATGGTATGCATGACTAATAAATGAGAAAATATAAATTAACCTACCTTTCTGAGCATTGTACTGTACTTCAGGGTGGCTGTTAGTGCTCTGAATTGATTCTGCTCAAAGAAGATTGGTTTATGGATCTGGAAAATGTTATTTTGCATTTCCTTTCCTTTTTGCACAGCGTTGCATACAAGCAGCATTCCTATTTTCAGATAGATAGATAGATAGATAGATAGATAGATAGATAGATAGATAGATAGATATGGAAACCTAACTTTTTGACTATGTGCACAAATGCCAACTCACAAATCATTGGACTCACAACACTGAACTCCTAAAAAATTAATTTACCTCTAGCCCCACCATCTGCAACTTGTATATTACAACTCTGAGATTGCACTACTGTGGGGGAAAAGGGCATATTCTCAGATCCCCAGTGTGCCATGATTTCATAATGACAAAGGTGATACATTTTGTTCTGCTGATATTCAGTCATCTCTACTGGTTCCGCTGTCAGGAAATTCATTAGTCAACAAAAGATTCTGCACCTACGTACACACACACACGCACACACACACACACACACACACACACACACACACACACTCACACACACACACACAAATGTGTATATATATATATATATATATATATATATATATATATATATATATATATATATATACATATACATAAATTTACACATATACATATATGACACATGCACACTGGGATTAGTATAGGCCTGCATATGTAAAGGGTAAGGTGACACTATTGTGGGTGCAGTCCGCTGATGTAGAAGGAGCTGTGCACCCACGTATGTACAGCACATCACTTTACTAGGACATGTCAGAATGGCAGTGCTTCCATGTGAAACAGTAGTTACATTGTCTACATATCATCAGGGCAAGGTATTTGGGAGGAGAATACACAAAGTTGAACCTGATTTACGCATACAGCATAGCCAGCCTTAGGCATAGGCCAACTAGGCGGCTGCCTAGGGCGCCGCTCTGGCAGCGGCACTTTTCCAGTATTTATTTGGTGTAGGTAGACCAGGATGGGGGCACCTGGTGGTGTGGGGGGGTGCCGTGGAGCTTTTTTGCCTAGGGTACCAGTTGACCTAAGGCCACTCCTGGCATACAGTGTAAGGGGGATAACTCTATTTACTGTGATACTGTTATATCATGTGACAGAGCATGATTTAGAAGTTATTTTGCATTCGCTCTCTTCCAAAGAATGCTCACAATAGCATAGATGTACATAACATCCTAATCTTTTTTATTTGCTGACAGAATGGTGTAATAACATGATGTTTCACTTGTGCCCCTTATCACACTGAAGACACTACATATCAGTACTGTTATCTGTGCTCCACAATTCTGATAATCAGAGCACACTGTACACACTTCAGTGTTATGCCACTTTCTTTGTGAGTTGCACTCCAAAATCCGAATACAACACTTCAGTTATTGGGCAGAGCTCGTGTACCACAATTTTCCCTGAACCCTGCCATTTGCTTATACAAAACACAAGATAAATTCAGGCAAGAAATAATGTAATAAGTTTATTATCTTTTGATATGCTTGTTTGATAGCTTTTATAGTGATAACATCATCACATATTAACTAATTGGCTGTTACTAAAACCTAAATATATAAGCTGTGCCCCACCTTTATTTAACAGTAGACATCACAGGGCTACTGTAGTTTCTTTATTCATGCAATATGTCTTACATTCAGCGCAAGAGTCCTGCAGTTATTAATTACAAAGACTAATATGTTGAGCTATCATCCATGTAATTGGCAGATATTGATTAAAAACGTTGCACTGTTACTTGTGACTATGTAATGTAAAGACTTAACAGATATGGGCAACAATGCAGTCTAATTTTTGTCTTGCAAAGGTTAAACAAGTCAGCTTGTTCTAACTATTATTTTCCACAATGATTGCCAAGTGTTCATAAATGTTTTATTTACTTTGATATTCAAGTCTCTAGTAAGAGGATGCTGGCTATATTGTTACTTAGAAAATTGGAGATAATGTAAGGTATGATGTCCTTTATTGATTCAGAAGGACTCTATTATTAGAACAGAATGCAAAAACATGGTTCCTGAGCCCCACAGGCCACTTTTACAAGTTAATGTCTAGCATAAGAAAAATAATTCACGTAAAGATGAATGCACAGAAAGTAACACACAGTTATTTCCTTGTATTTCATGATCTTTTTGAAACCACATCTTATCATTTTCACTTCTCCATATAAACTCCTGATGTACACTGCGGTTGTAAGTAATACTGAAACCAGTTCCATTTATAAAGTGAAAATGAACAAGCATGCCTGAAGAATATTTTAAAAAAATACAGTGGTGTGTTACTAAAACTTTCCACACTCTAATTTGCTGCCGCAGCTCATATAAAACTTACATGTTTCATAGCTGTATAAACAGTCAGTGGGACCTCAGCATATTTCATGTGTTATGTACTGCAGAAAATCTAGGAAGACTAAAGCTTAAGAACTGATAGATTTAATTCAGATAAAGGAGGTCGTCATTATTTGGTGGCAAAATTTAAACATTAAAAACAATGTATGTATTTATCTCTTCTTTGTTGACCTGTATTATTCCTACTAGGCTATAGGCCTCTTTTCAGGAGAGACCTAAGGTGGTGTTTTCATTGGATCTTTTACATCCTCCTGAGTCACCACCATCTCAAGTAGATGGAACCTTGGTTTAATGGATCAACTGAACGATGACAGTCTCGTTAGTGCAATTCTACCCTTATGCTGCACTGTATTGTCTGCAATCAATCTGCCTGATGTGGGAAAAGAACCCACAGCATTTTGTACCAAAGACAAGTGGGATACCTGTTGCATCACTGACTTAAAAAAACACTGAGGTGGGGTATATCAGTCCATTCTTTACAGATTATTATTCATAAATGATTAAATGATCAATAATACAAATATTCAAACATATTTAAATAAACTCGATCATTCACCTACTCCACAAATCTTCTTGAATACCTAACACCTGATTTAAACCCCTCTACCTATTCCTAAGAGCGGTCCATCTATGAGTAATACATGATGCATTCTGTATGGAAATGTGGTAGAGCTGAATTGTTTGCTGCTGAAAGCTCCAGACCATTGCCTTCCTTTTGCATTTATTTGGGAGTTATGAAAGAGAATAAGATCTTACCATCCATCTTTAAAGAGGAATCAAAAACATCACTCTTGGCAATTTAAGTCTGACTATAAAATAAGTAGAATTATACTTCCAGGACGCAAATGACTGGACAAACTCCTAAATACAACTTTGATTAATGCACTGGCTCATGCTGGTTATATCTCTCTTGATACATATATATATATATATATATATATATATATATATATAGATATATATATATATGTATATATATGTATGTGTGTGCAGCTGTGTATATCACTAATACCAAGATTTTCATCACTGTTAATAACTGCCTTCTTTTTTACTGTCTGAAGAAGCTAATTACCTATTTCTTTACTTAGATGCCAGCATCCATAACAGCTCATCAGGAGCAAATTTTAAAAATAGCATTCCTATTTTGCCATCTTTCTATTGTAAGTGAACCCGTATTTTTAAATAGATACTTTTTTCAGCAATAGTGGAGAAAGAGTCAAGGGTCCCAAGCCCAAGATATTCTCATCACATTTGAGTCAGTATAAAATGCTGAGGTGCTACATGGAAAACATTTAAACAGTATTACCAAAAGGTGACCTGGGGATGCAGCAGCAACAGAGACCATTGTCTCACAGTCCTTGGTTATCTGGTTTGATTTCCAGATGGGATGTATTCTCTTTAATGTATGCATATCCTCTTTGACACCACATGGGTCTTTGACCATTCTCTGACTTTCGCCCATTGAGATCACATGGGTCTTTGACCAATCTCTGACTTTCTCCCATTGAGATCACATGGGTCTTTGACCAATCTCTGACTTTCTCCCATTGAGATCACATGGGTCTTTGACCATTCTCTGACTTTCGCCCATATAGCAAAGTTACACTGACAGGCAGACCATAATACACCAACTGCCTGCAGACACAAGCAAATATTTCTATGTGTATGTATGTGCTTTATCTTTTTAAGACTTTGTCTACAGCCTAAAAATGGACTGTTATTCATTCTATGATTAATCCAAGGCCTTGCATCTACTGTGTTCTGCAATAGGCTCTTATTCTTCAAACACCTGTACAGAGTAAAATAGGCATTGAAAAATTAATTAATGAATAAAAGAATGAAGGAATAAACAAATTAATGAAGCTCACATAAAATTGCAAATGCTATAGAGAATGTAAAAGTAATTGCTAAAGTAACTTCAAAATATCCTAACCCAGTTACTTTAAAAAATTTCAAAAATACTCAAATACCTTTTGAAAAGAATTTCTTTTGCTCATAAATCACAGAACTGTATGTATGTGTGTTGTGTGTATGTGTGTGTTTTGTGTGTATGGGTGTGTATATATTTGTGTGTGTGTGTGTATTGTGCACCTGTGTACTATGTGAGAGAATGGTAAATTTCGCAGGACTGTATTTTTTATCTTCTGCTTAGTGAATAACAGTATAAGCTATTACTTCCCATTGAGTCTAAAGAACATAACCTGGGTATCATAAAATGAATGAGTAAATGAACTAATTAATTTTGAAAAGCCATTTTACCAATACATCCCTCAGCAATATCACAGATTTTATACTTTAATATCTTACTCAAAGTCAGTCAATAGTCTACTTACAGACCTCATCAAAGCCTTCAGTATATTATAGCTTGACTTAGTGCTTTGCTGGTTCTGTCTGTCTGTCTGTCTCTCTCTCTCTTTCTCTCTCTTGCTCTATCCTGATGGTTTCTCTTTTCTTTTTTGTAGCAGGTATCTCTAGTTGGCATGACAATAAATTCAGTTTCATGACGCCCTATCAGAAATACAGTCATGATCAAATTTGGTGCCTCACAATATTATAGGTTTAGGCCAATCCTTTGTCTCATCTATGTCAAGCAGTTGTAGATATGCTATCCTTAATCAATCAGTGTGAAATTTACAGTATTCTGTTATCGTCTATTTTCTGTCATTACAAAATTCAGAAACATGTCAGTGTGGCACATTATGATTTTCAGTGCAGAAGGAGAAACAAAGAAAGTCATGAAATGTTGTGGATTTTTTTCCCATTTTCAATTAACAAGGTTCGAACCAATCAGGCAGTTTGAACTTTCAAGTCTTTGGCTGCATCTTTGATAACCCTCCAGTTTTTTCTTATCAAATCAGCCATACTGTGTACACAACCTACATAAATATGCTGGATTGATCTTCAAACTAACACCTCTTTCTCATTCAAAGAATGCTACACATAACTAAGGTAGTTCCATTTTCAGTGTTTATTCATGGAGAGATGTAATGATCACTACACATTTGTCTCCTAAACTCAAAAGTCTTGAAGAGATGTATCAGGGAATGCAAAATCTCTGTCTAAACTGCTTGCTGTATTTCCTAAATGCCAAAAAATGTCTTCACCATATCAGCCTATACTAACCTTTAACATTAAAAATGACCTGCACAGTACCTAATGTACTTCATGCTAAAACATACAAGCACATTATAATGCAGATATCCAAACATACCACTAATAAGCTACTGTTCATAACAGCTTTCCTGACCTATAAAAACATAGAGATATATTAAAGGAACTATATCTAGGACCAAAATCATATAATTTTAGAAAACTCTACCAGTATTTAATGTAAGCGCCACCCTAAAGGTAAACAAAGCTGTATGTGCTTGCTTGCTTGTTTTGGATGTTTGTGTGTTTGCTCATTTAGTCACTCACTCAGTCTCTTAGACATTTACTTACTAGCTTTAGTAGACTGATGGCTTGGTTATCTTACCATTTAAAACCATGGCCCAGGTAAACACAACCACAAAAAGAGTGATATTTATATATGGAGAATCAGGTATGTATGATGTTACCTTCACAAGTTGCTTTACAGATAATTATAATAAATAAAGGAAATACTACATTTTGTGGCATTAGGTGAGAGTTTAAAGAAATACATTTGTTAAACAGATCATGGTATAACAGATCAACTTTCAAAGTTGGATTAAAAGGGGATGGTTTAAGAATAATTTGGGTGCATAGCATACTCTTATGAAGTGGAACTATAAGTTAGAAACTAAAACCAATGTTTGGGAGGTGAAGAAGAGGCCCAAGCATTTAAAAAGGCCTAATATATAGAAGGATAAACTATTTAGGAAAACATTTCTACTTACTATGGATTACGCAATCAGTCATGTCTAACAGGTTTGATGTAATTGTGGAAATAATGGACTGTCCTGAGGTTTGAGCAGCTTCACCCCTGGAAGGGCTATTATTTCCCTAATAGTTCCTATCCTGGAATGCATTGTTACACTTAGAAAATGGACTGTCTACCTTATATTTGTTTTTTTTTTACTACTAACCAGCATATTCCACCCTATTCCACTACAAATTTTATTTGTACCACATAAAAACTGCTAACACCTCACCTATAAATCAAGCTCTACTACTAACCACAAAAGACTGCTTTCACTTCATCCTTATATATAACAATAAAACCTCAAAAGTACAGTACGAATATGCTGACTGGAAAAACAAGACTACAGTGGCAATGGCAACACTTTTGGATACCTGATTGCTATATATGACAATTAATATTGTTTTTTAATATTATCTTATGGTTTAAACTATCATCTATCTACACTGTACTACTGTCAATCAAACCTTGCTACCTTATCTTGTAATTTAACATTGTAAACAAAACCTGTAATCATACTATGATATGTCTATGTGCACTATTACTACTTGTCTGTATGTGGAGCTTTGCTCCCCACGGGTCTGCTGAAAATGGGTGCCTGCCCAATCGGACTTTCCTGGTAAACAAAAGTAAAATAAAAGAAATAAATAATATAAATATAGACTTGAGGATGAATTCAGCTTCAGCAATACTACTTTAATTTGCTTGCTGACTTATCATCTCTCTATCTGGACACCTAATCCAATTAGTTCTTTATCTCAGTCTAGTTCTTTCAACTTTCTTTCTTATATGTCATTTTTTCATCAGTTTTCTTAGGATAGGTCAGTAGTCAGTAAGAGTACTCATAAGATTGGTTTTAATAGGGCAATGTTTTGGTGCCTCGTACTTTTTCAGTATAGTCTTTTGAAAAATGAAATGTAGGTAGGATTGCAACAAGCTAGTTGTTAGATACATGAAATCCACAAATAAAATGTAACATACCACGAGTGTCTGTAATTCCTGTGGATAATAAGTGGTGAAGGTTTTCTGTTTTTGTGGGGAGACCCTTTGCAAACCATTCCGATGAGCATCGGTTGGTCAAGCTCAGCTCCCCTTCCTTCTCTACTGACCACTTTAATGGCAGTTTACCACATGATTATAGCACTACCCGATACTACAAATACTACTAATTACTACTACTAATAATATTAATTAGTAATTACTTCTAATAGGGATGTATCATATCATGGATAAAAGCATCATACTCTATTGCAGAGCGTGAGAACCAACAAAAAGCAGCTTCACCCCCCCCCCCCCCGGCCTCTCTAGCACCTAAGAATGAAGAAACTTTTAAGTATGTTGACTGATATTTTTGTGAAATTGTATGTAAGATATTTTTCTAACAAAATGGTACCATTGGAGGTCTCAGAATTTATTCTATGTTTAAAATGCATTACAATCCAGGAATTATTTTATTAATAAAATGACTGCATTCGATGCTATTCTAGAGAATGTTACACCTATTGAAAATTAAAGAAGATTGTAGTTGTTTATATTTTCCCACAAAGGTTTTCATTTTTTCACAGAGGCGTTTTGGATAACTAAAGACTTCATTTCTGCGTATAACCAAAGTATGATTTTGCATATCTGACTTCTGTGGAAATAGTTTGTGTCCATATCTGGTAGTGCTGTTTGATAGATTCCAAGTCAGTTGTTTTCTACACATACAAGAAGTGGGTCCTTGTTTTAATCATTCGTAAAGTTTCATTTGAAAAGCCAGTGTATTCTGCTGTCTTTGCTTCTGTAACTCTGAATGAAAAGTATTGAGTTCAGTATGCTTTTGAACAACTAGGTTCTATAATTTATTTTTAATTTTTAGTTTTCCTTTTGCTGACAGGTGAATCCCACTAGGCTACTGCCATCTTTTCAGGGAAGAGCTAAGGTGGTATTTATATAAGTGGGGAAATCTGGCCAGAACATTTACTTAAACTATTTCTGTTTTACTCGTTTAGGTGACACGGATCAATCAGTAGAGGCAATTGCTGTGTAGATTCATTCGGTGTTGATATATGCCTAGAGGTTATTATAATAATAATTGACAGGATGCTTTATGTCTTCATGTGTCTGGCTAGAAATGAGTGGACAGTCATTATTAACACTGTTAGGTAGAATAGTAGAACATGTGTATGCAGACAGCTTTCTGACCTATTTATAATGAACCAGTCTGGAAGCAAACAAGTACCTGTAGTGTGAAAAGTTCTTGTAAAGTCTTTTACAAAAGACTGACTGATCCCCAAGGCACTATGTTTCCCTGTAAATGTTAAGATGAAATGATGTAACCGGTTGATGTTATGGAAGCAAGCGGTAGAAGTGTCGCCTTACAGGTCCTTGATTTCATTGCTGATAATATTTCCTTCAACAGTGCTATGTTTAACATTGGAGGTTTAACCAATGCAGGGTTCTGCATCACTGAGTAGGAGGCTTCTAGTGAGGCACCAGTTAGCAAGATTTTTTTTATTATTATTTCTATTACATTGAAATGTTTTCTTAAGTAGAAGTGTTCCTATACTGACCTTTCCATGAGCTGGCCATTTCTGTATTAATTAAAACAATCTTAGTGCATTGAATATACCTGGCATGGATGAGTCTTCCCTTTAAAACCCATTTTAAAGCTGTGAAGTTTATATCAATTATCATGTGATTAATTTATTTTATGTAAGGAATGTATGTTGGGCCTTTTAAATACTTGACAAAGTGTGGCTTGTACATGAAAGCCTATATTCATTAAGTCATTTATACTGTCATGAACTATACTGTTTGTGTTGTTTTATATCTGTATTAATTAAAGCGATAAAGTTGCTTTGGGGAGAGATGACTGTATGAGTAAGTCGTATTTCTCCTAGGTAAATATTGTCGGGGAATGTTTGACCATTCAGGCTTTAAACATATTGGTGTTAGTGGCAAAAGGAACACTTCTTTAGCTGTGAAGCACTGGTCACTATGGTATTATTGTTATTGAGATTCAGGCTGTTGTGAGAAGAACTGAACTCTTTGGTTCAGCATTATATTCCACATTCCCACACAATCAGATTATTATTCTGGCATGGAACATGGTAGCTTTACAAGTAAGGAATAGAAAATAGGAATTTGACAGTGTCTGTTATATAATAGTCAGAAGAAATAACATGCTAGTGGAGTGTTTCACCAAGGATAAATGCCTCTATATGTGACTGACGTGTAAATCTGAGGACATTTGGAGTGCATTCTAGATGACTGAATCTTGTGTGGACAAAGATATTTGAAAATTGGGATGTGATCCAAAGTGTAACACAGAGCAGATGCTATATGAAAAAAAAGATGCTGACTCAATGTAGTTATAAAAGGTAGTATAGGACAGGTAGATATAAAATCTAATAAAAGGTAGAACTAGTATGTATGTATGTTAAAGCCAGCAGCGTTATAAAACTTGTAGGATGAGGATGAAGGTTGGAGGGACCAGAAAAAAGGTACTCTTGAAGAGAAAGAAAGCATAATACAGTGGTGAAAGAAACAAAGAAGGTTTGAAACAAGCATAGAGAGGGAAGTACTAGAGTAAGATTGCATTTACTGCTGAGGGGACCTTGAGATGGACAAGGAGCTGTATACTAGTACAGAGTGGAGTGATGTGGCAGTATAAGTAGAGGAACCAATTACAAGTATATATTAGGGTAAAGTAAGGAGGCAGACCCATTCTGGTATGGGGGGAATGGGCAGACGTGTTAGTGGTACATCCCTCACCATCTGGAGAATGTAGCCCACAATAAGCAAATAGAATGTAAGGGAAATTAAAGACATTAGCTAGTCACAAATGTGTGGAAGATGAACCAAAGGAAGAAATGAAGGTCTGCATATCAAGAAAAAAAAGACAGCTAGCATTATTTTGAAGAAAATGAGAAAAGTCAGAAAAATCAGACATAAGATAAGCAAGAGAGTTGTAAACCTACACTCACTTTGCTTATAAACTTAGAAAGTAAATACATTTATGTGGTTTAAGAATGAACACAATGGGCATATATCTTGGAGGTGAAGTTGGTGGCCTTTTAAAGTTAATGTCTGGTTAGCTCGATTGTAGTTTCTTAAGAAACATTTTAGAGATAAGGTTAGACATCTATTATTAAAACATCATGTTTTATTTAGATTCGATTACAATCTGGTGGCTTATGCTGCAGTACTTAAGTTTTCCTTGTGTAGGTTAATTGTGCTATGTAATTCCATTTAAAAATTTCTGTGTAATGATGTGACAGCTATTCCATCCATAATTGTACATTATATCAATTAAATAAAGAAACTTCGCGAAGAAATAGAATAAAGTATCAGCTATGTTAGTATATGAGCTGATAGATATAATATAAAATACATATTTTTCTCTAGGTTTAAATGCATTAAACATTGCATGAAAAAATAAAGGTTTAAAAGTGCTACATACAGAATTTAATGTACTAGGCAGTTGCAGGACAAACATGTCCAGCTCAGCAATATAATCATGTTGAAAATATGAACAAAGGAAAAATACTTGCTTAGCGTTCAGCTGAGCAATACAAAGTAAAAGCATATGCTTAGCTAACAACAAGTGGCTATGGGCTATATATATATGGCCACTATATATAGTAAGGGGGGTGTGGCCCCCCACACACACATATTTTAAGTATATATTATGTTTAGAAAAGAGTAATATATTGGAATTGCAAGTATCCATGTATATAGTTCAAAATATTTAAAATATGTGGGGGGCTACGCATGCCACACACCCCCAATATGGGGGACAGTGCCCCCACCCACCCTTACTATATATACTAACTCCAGGGTCACACAACAGTGGGGAAAAGGCCTTTCAGTGAAGTGAGTTTTCAGTGAAAAGTGCACACTAATTTGACTTTCAGTGAAATGTCCTAGACCCATATATATATATATATATATATATATATATATATATATATATATATATATATATATATTATATATATATATATATATATATATATATATATATATATATATATATATAAATATGTGTGTATATCATGCAAAGGTAAAACAAGTCAAACCAAGCTCTGGCTATTTTTTTTTTCAATCAGGAGTATTTAACAATGTATTCAGAATGAAGTATTAAACTTGTTTACCCATAGATAATTGCAGTTTAATTTGACAGCTCTTTTGAAAGTTCCATTTCAGCTACACCAGTTAAAGACATGAATTTAAAGTTACATTGAATAAAATAGATCAGGAGACCCCTTTGTACCTGGAATATAGCATTAATAACATACACTGCACAAATGTAAGAACTGCATAATCCCACTTTTCTGGCAGACTATGGAGGTAAGTTACATGCCAGATTCATTACCAGTTAAACTGCATTATCCTTAATAGTGCAAAACATGAATGCATAAAGAAATGATAAGTGCTGAAGAATGTATGCAGTTTTAATAAGCAATCACTATCATAGCTAGGATACTGCTGCATTACATCCCCTGAGATACAAAAGTGTCACAGAAGCAATAGATGAATTATTTAAAATGCTTATCAATGTGCCAAAGCAAGCCCCTTTTGTCCACATCAATGCCATTTCTCTTTTTATAAATTCCCCAGTGCTGTGTATGTACCCAGTACACACGCTTATCCCAATTTACAACTTCTCCTGGTGCTTGAAGCAAGACATACAGAGTTGATAATAGACAACAAATGGGTCACCCGGAGCACCTGCAAACCAGCAGCAAGGTGGTGCTATCCATCCCAAAGGTAACCAGAACTGATTTAACTTAACCCCATTTGCAACTTCTTCTGGTGGTTGAAGAAAGATGCTTAACTAATGGAAAAACACAGATTTAATTACAAACAACAAATGGGGCTACCCGAACACCTGTAAATCCATGGTGCAGAGGTGTTAATTTTTGTAAGGTCATTCACTATTAGAAGAGTGAATTTACTTTAGTGGACCATTCTAGCTCTGTCTTAATTGTTTTGTATATATATTACTGGTTACCAGCATACAAGCAGAACATGGAACACCCCCCCCCCCCCCCAACATAGCAGCATATCGAACTCTCTTTAGTGTGCTTAGAACCTTGGATTTTAATTTTGGTTTTAGACTAAATTGACCAAATTTTAACTCTTTTGTATTTCTCTCCTGATCAGACCCAGTAGAGGAGTCAGCTGAAAACAGTTATTCACCTACAAAGCATAATTCTAGCAACCTAAAATTACTATATGAATAAATAGTTAAGGGGAAGGCAGCAACACTTCCTTTTGTACGTCATCCTATAATTTGGCTTTTCTGTAGTACCATAAATATTAGTTCACCTGCAACTTTGAGTGGACATTTTTTTTTCTTTTTCGATTGCTTTTCTTCCTTGGGCTTAGTCCACCCCTGTTTCTGGCTCTATTTTTTCTCTTTATTCCTCCGCACTTTTCAAAGGCAGCGACCCATAGTCCTTTGCAGCATACTTAAAGTCCACTTTCAGATTTCCCATCCCTTTTATCCTCATTTTACCCTAGCAGTGCAGTTTGCCTTTAAAGTCTCCAGTGCTGCATGCATATCAGGTATACAAGGTAACACAATGTAAGTTTTTATTGTAACTGTTATAATTCTGCTAGCATCTCCTTCACCCAGTCTGAACAATGCATTTTAAAGCTTAATACTGTGTACTACATGTAAATGTGTCTCCTGAACTACAATATGTTTGGTTTATGTGTACCACAGCTGCCTTTATGTGCAATGTTTCTGCAATGCTAGTTTGATTAGCCTTATAGTATAACAAGTATAGTCAAACATATAGGACAATATCTTATCTGTTCTATTTCATCTAACTGTCTATTTTAATTTTTAGTTGCCATTGTTTTGCTGCCTGTATATTTTTGTGTATTACCTTTTCATTGCTGGCATACATTTGTGTAGTACCTTTTAAAATTGTATTGTATTACTAAGCTACTATCCCATTATCGAACATTAATTCATAATCACTTTACTCCATTCTGTGTGCTACCAATCCCCCCATGCACTATTTTGGTTTATTTTTCTCACTTATATGGATTGCCAGTCATCCTTTTCCTTAGACTACCCTCTTGCACTCATACTCAAGTTATTCCTTTCTCCATAAGAACTAGTTACGTTTCTTGCATTGTCTGTAAGCGGATCCCCATTGGCAACTTCTCCCGGTGGTTGAAGCACGACACTTAACTAAAAAAAAGCACAGATTTAATAACAGACAACAAGCGGGTCTTCCCAAACACCTGTAAACCTGCAGGGAGGTGGTGCTACTCATCCCGAAGGATAAGTAGGGTCATTCTCCATTACAACAGTGAACTTACTTTAGTGGACCATTCTAGCTCTGTCTCAATACTTTTTGTATATATTACTGGTTACCGGCATACATGCAGCATATGGAGGCCCCCACCACCACCACCACATAGAAGCATAGCCACCTTTATTTAGTGTCCTTAGAACCTTGGCTTTTAATTTTCATTTTACATTTAATTGAAATGGTCTTTGACCTAATTGTAACTCCCCCCCCCCCCCCCACCAATTGGACCTTGTATAGGAGTCATCTAAATCCAGTTATTCACCTCCAAAGCATAATTATAACAGCCTAAAATGACTACATGAATAAATAGTTAAAGGAAGGCAGCAACACTTTCTTTTGTTCTACATTCTCTAATTAAGCCTCTCTTCTGCACCATATACTTCAGCTCACCTGGTACTTTCAGTGGGTGTGTTTTCCTTTTTTGATTGCTTCTCTTTCCTGGGCTCAGCCCACTCTGTTCTGCACCCACTACAATCAGGCATCACTCCAATCCCCTGCTCTAACCCCAATTCCCACCCAGCCCCATTACTCCTACACTAATACTTAAATAAGTCCACCCATTTTTCAGAACAGGAATCAGAACACTGACCTAATTAAACCTATCAATCAACCAGATCCCATCCCCTCCCCTTTAGTACACATCCTATATAAATATCTATTGCACACACCTGACAAACTTTTAATCTGCCCCTAAACACTACACATTCCCTCTTTAACACCAACAATTCTGCTCAACCATATCATAGCACCTAGCAATGATTTTAATATCCTGCCTAACAATTCTGTTAATAATCCTTACACATTTAGCATCCCTATCTTCTCAAACTCCAATAACTTATTCCTCATCGGATACCTTAACTACCCCTTAGCAACCGCATCATAGCACCTTTTTGAATATCGCCCCACAATTATTCCCTCGCTTATTATTTAGCCCCAAAACTCCTAAATCTTACACATAGCAAACTGTACTTTATACCTCTTATATCTACTTCTCAAAGAAAACTCAGCACAGTATTTTACTATCTAATCTCTACATTACTACAATGTGGGGACATCCACCTTATCCAAGCCTCTAATACTGACCAAGACACTAGAACATGTCCTAGAAATGTAAGCATTGTAACCCTTAACCTTAGAAGCCTGTGCAAGAAAATATCACAACTGCATGCTTGGATAGATTAGTATAAACTGGACATCATAGCCTTAACCCAAACCTGGCTAAATTCTAACATAAAAGACTCTGAGGTGTTACCTCCCATCTGTGCCACAGCTAGATCAGGCAGACAACATAAGAAAGATGAAGGTGTAGCCCTACTTCACCATGACACCTTTCATACAACACTGTTTACAAACAACATGCCCACTTTTTCTAATGTTGAAATGCTCATATCCTTCCTACATCTCAGTAGTATGAAATGAATCTGCATCATTGTTCCCTATATTCCCCAGGACATAATATACCCGTACTACAAGGCATACTGTTCTGGATCACCCAAACAATCAAGCATGGGACTATTATATTAGGCAACATTAACATAAATTTGTAGTCTCTCTCATCACAATTACCAACTCATAGCATTCACCTCTATGGTTTTTCTCAACTTATTAACTGCCCTGTTAAGTGCAGTAAGGACCACACTCAACAATCTACCTTAGACTGGATTCTAGTGTCACATCCTGCAAACGTTACCTCTACTGGCACACTTCCAAATTCCCTAAGCAACCACCAATCCACATTTGCCTTTAGAGCCAATGCATACCTACCAAAAATGCATGCTCTAAAATCAGTCCGCAATCTAACTAATTTTAATCAAAACAAATTTGATGAACTACTGCGCAAAATAAATTGGCTACAGCTAAAACACCTTCCTTTAGATGAAGCTGTGCACTATTTCAATACCAGTTTTCTAAATATACTCAACATTTTAGCTCCAGTGCACACTAAAAGAATTAGAATGAACTCTGCTCCTTGGTGAACCAAAGCATGTAAAAATCTAATGAAAAGGGGATATAGCCTGAGGTCTCTGGATTCAAAGTAAAAATAAAGTAGATCTAATACTTTCCCGGGTCTATATTAGATAAACAAAAATTTATCTAATCGAATGCTCACAGGAGCAAAAATTGCGGAACTCGAAACCACAATTGTGAGATCGTGGTACAGTGAAGAATGGGATATTTGCCCTTTCCTCACTGTATTGCGATCTCATAGTTGGAATATATATTTAGTGTGGGGGGCGCAGCCCCCCACAATTGCAGTTTCGAGTTCCTGGATTTTCGCTCATGTGAGCATTTGGTTATCTAATATAGACCCTTATACTACACCCCCCTACAAAATGAACACAAAACTGATCCAAAAAAATTCTGGTTGTGTATCTCAACCCTACTTAAAACCGATACAAAAAAATACCTTTGCCTTCACTTAATGCCCCCCCCCCTTCTCAGATAGTTAAAGGCTTTAACAATTGCTTTACGCAAGACATAGCTAACCTGAGCTCAACCCCCCCCCAAATCTATCCCCTTCTCCTCTTCCTCATCATCTACCCTTAGCGGTGCCCCTTCATCTAGTTCTGACCTTCTCCACCACAACAGTCCAAACCCCCTATCCAATACTCAATTACTTTCTCTTTTCAACCCATAGCCACGAGTCTCATAAAAAGACTATTACAAAAACTTAAACCCTGCTCCACCTCTGCAGACAACCTCCATCCTCAATACCTCAGATTATCTGATGACACCTTTGCATACCCCATCAGTATTTTGCTAAACAGATCCAAACCAGAATCTTTAGTACCAAGCATCTGGAAAATGTCCCATATCATTCCCATTCATAAAGGGGGAAATTCCACCGAGCTGACTAACTTCAGGCCCATAGCCATTCTATCTCCCATCTCCAAAATACTAGAAAAAAAAGCATTTATCGACAACTAATAAAATGCTTGTTGCAAAACAACCTGCTTACATACACTCAACACAGTCTCCATCCAAACTATAGGACAACCACAGGCCTCCCATCCTCTACAGAATCTTTAAACAGGGCCAGAGTTGCAGGCAGCTTTGTATCTGCTGTATTTCTTGACCTTGCAAAGGCTTTTGATGCTGTCTCTCATTCCTTTTTCTTGGACAGACTGTCGAACTTAGACTTTACCGTTTCCACCCTACAATGGTTTTACAGCAACCTATACGATCAGAAACAAGCCATAAAATAATGAAATGAGATCTCATCCTTTTTATGAAACCCCACTGGAGTCCCACAATGTTCAATCCTTTGTGCCCTGTTCTTTAATAAATTTACAAATAACCTGTGCACTGCTTCATCCAGTGGAACACTTATACAATATGCAGATGACTCCACAGTGACCTGCACTTCTCCCACACTACCCCAACTTCTCTCCATCACACAACAAACATTTCTGTCTTTGAATCCTGGCTCACCAACAGCCAGCTATTCCTTAACCCCAAAAAAACAAACTCCTTCCCTTCCAGGCAAAAAAACATCATCCAATTGAAAAAAAACAATTCAAAATACACTTGGCAGAGAATACCGTAATTCAAATAATCCACCACACCAAAGTATTAGGTGTCATCATAGACAATCAACTAAAGTTCGGCTCCATGTCCAACAAAATATAAAAAAAAAAAATCACCAGAAACTTGGCATCCTCTATAGAAATAAACATTACCTGCACACATCAGCCAAGACCACGCTTGCTAAAACTTTCCTTCTACCATTCTTACTATGGGTCTATATCACATGATCAATGTTCCAAACCTTCGAATCATTAAAGGACGAACTTTAATGACCAAAGTCACAGACCTTCGAACAAACATAAAAAAAAATAAATAAAAACAGTAAAAAAAATGCTCTATGCAGGGGGAAAGCCCCCTGCACCCCATACCCCCCCCTGAGCCCCCCGGTACTTAAATATGCCAACTCAGAGATCGCACTACATTGCACTAAAGTGAAATCTTCCATTTTTTGTGCTCTACGGCAATCTCCATTATATGCTTCAGGGTTTTACAACATCATTAAAGTTCATTCTTTCATGATGCAAAGTTGTAAGACTTCGATCATATGATAGGAACCCCTTACAATATGATGCCTCTATTCATTCTAACTTACAGAACTCCATTAGATCTGAGAAAAAGTGGCCAAGTTTACCACCATCTCAAAATCCAGCATAACATCATTGTATACCACTAGAAATGCTAAACTGGCTACAATTCCCTAAACACATTCTCTGTGTTCAACCCTTGATGATACACAATATGATTTATAAACCCTTAGCCTGCCCAGTTCTGAACAATATAGCAAAACCTTACAACCCCAACAGACCATTTAGGTCCAAAAATAAGAAACTACTTACCATCTCCAAACCCTCTGAAATACCAGGACAGAGCTTATGCACTCACTCAGTTGCCAAAGTGTAGAACTCACTCCCCCTATCTACCAGAACTATTCCAACATCAGCAGCCTTCAAAACATTCCCAAAGCAACATCTAAATAATTCTTGGCTGTATCCATGCTCTGTTCCTGGGTAACTCACCTCTACTTTTTCTTTTTCCCCTCCATCCCCAGTCTCCTGTCTAACTTTTTCACCTCCTCTTCTATTATAACAACTAACACTACCTAAGATTACCAGTCAGTGTTCTGATATTCCCAATTCTTACACTCCTCTCTCTTTTTTACTACTATGCTTTCTCTGTTTCACAAAAAAAATGTTTAGCACCTCATTTCTGCACTAAAAATTGATCCCAGAATTTTCTACTTCTGAACACTGAATCTACCATAGTATGTACTGTTCCCATATCCTAAAGCTATGTTGGAAAAACATGTATGATATGGTATATGCATTGCAGGTTGCACAATATGTATTATATTGTATCTATATTGCATGCCTCCTATGATGAAAAATGCTGAGTGATCTATTTCATCACATACTGCAGTGGTGGTGCTGTGGTAGCGTTGTTGCCTCACAGTAAGACGTTGTCCCGTTCGATTCTCAGCTAGAGCGTCTTCTGTGTGGAGGCATACCTGAATGGGGCGTGCCTTTGTTGAAGGTTGTGCGTCAGGGCTGGTAACCCGGTACGTAAAAATCCACTACCAAACATTAATGGACCGGAGTTCCGCTGTGGTGACCCCTAACCAGGAAAAGCCGAAAGACACAAACAAACAAATCTGTTTCATCACATGATTCTGTAACTACTTTTCTGTATTTCACTGTTTATCACTGTTCCATGTTCATATATTGGAATCCAGTTGGAGCTTTTCTCCTAGGGCTAAAAACTGGTTCTTTTTGACCCAGTCAGACTTTCCCTATATACAAATGCCAGATAAATAAATAAATAGCTGCATGGACTGAACAATGATAATTTGCAATCACTATTGTACAAACCAGTTTGTACAGCATTACATGGGATAATTCAAGTTACCTCAGACATACATCAGGCTTTATAAGCTTTCCAAAAAGGATACAGAATTGCCTTGCCAGTAAAAAACATAAGCAAGAAAGAGTTACTGTTTTGTAGAACAGCTTGTCCTCCCTCTCATGAATACAGTTTTGCACAGCTCACAGCAGAAGGGAACAAAGAAAGCAAGTTTTGTCTCTAGCAAGCAGAAAAAATCTATCTTTAAAATGTACTTGTCTTACTGATACAGTCCCTGTAGGTGTTTGTTCTTTCCTTGCAGCTCATAAACATTGCCTGTGGTACCAGCTGTTTGTAGAAGAAAATGTAACCTTAGCTCTGTAATCAGTATTTTTAAAGAGAAAATCAGAATTCACAAGAAATCATATAGGTAGAGAGAAAGTCCAGCGGTAGATATGTTGAATTGTAGTTTGTTGGGCTGTTTCTTGGGAGAGGCAGGTGATTGTAGAGCAAAGCAGTCTCCGTTGCCATATTAAAAGGTCTGGGGAAATTGTCCTATATTAGTTAATCTATATCATCTCACACAGGTAATGAAAACAAGTGTGGAGATAGAATAGAATAGAAAGTTGCAGCTGCACTCTTTTTCCTGCCACACTGCTCGTGATAGCCCTGCTAACACAAATTTAACTTTAGCATTTTTAGCTGTCAAAGCAAAGCAATGTTTAGACCACTTAAATGAAAGGATGCCTGTGAAAGGAAGTATTCAGTATACATCAGTTACAACAAAATCAGATGGCAAATTCAATTACTTCTCGGACCTTTTTAAAAGTTCACTAGAAATCAGAAATGGGCATATTTAAACTACAGCATTAATCTAGGCTAACAACTATTAAATGGCATTTTTCCCACAATTCTATTAAAGCTTGTTTTACAAGCTGTGCAGTGCTAAATGTTGTTGTTGCTGTTTGTCTTTCGGCTTTTTCCCGGTAAGGGGTCACCACAGCAGAACTCCGGTCCACTAATGATTGGCAGTAGATTTTTACGAAAGGCCGAGGTGCCAGCTTGACGCCCAACCTTCAAGAAGGCATGCCCATTTACGCACACATGTCTTTCAAACTCTACCCAACCGCGGGGAGGACATGCAGACTCCACACAGAAGGCACTCCCTAGCCAAGCCGAGAATCGAATGGGAGAACCTCTTGCTGTGAGGTAACAATGCTACCGCCGTACCATAAATAACTCTAGTAAACAAAAAAAAAAAAAACTTTGCAGCCCTCAGTGACACACCATTTATGTAGTATATAGCCTCACAATGCATGCTGGATAAATTTAACAGCTGCACATTTCTACCTTTTCAGTGTCTACAGATATAGCTAAGGCAGACTGCGGAGGTACACCATGCAGTGCATTACTTACAAACTTCAAGAGCACTGCTATTAAAAGTATAGATCCTGGATGTATAAAATAATAACAAATGCTGGAGCATTCGCACAATTTTACCAGTTTGGTAAAGGGCTGCAGCAATGACTGGTAAGAGGTTTTAAATGCAACTTATTTCATAATTAGGAGAGACGTTGGTATGTCTGGTACACCTGAAATATAAAAGTGTCATAACAATAACATAATATATAAATAGCACTACAAATTATACACACATAAGCAGGAGGAACAATTTCTGGGAGTAATACAATAACTTTTAGAGACATGTCTATGTGATATGATCATGTGTAGTATATCATGGGATGTTTTTGGTCTTATAAACTTACTCAAACCATCCCATGTTATCTCCTTTCCTTTCTTCTCTAAGCCAACATAATCAGTTTTCTGTCTTTCACTTCAGTCTTGCCTTGCAGCATGTCCCTTTTGTTTCCTTCTCTCCAAACCCACTCCACTTATATGTTACTTTATTTAATATTAGTGTTGAAAAATAAGAATAAGCATTAAACATACTAAACCTACTTTTTCGCTATATCATATAGCTGTATAGACTCTATCAGTATGTAAATGCCTAACTGATATCTTCAGTTAGGGTTATTGCTGCAACTGGAAATTGTCAGAGGGAAGCACAACGTACTTTTTTTTTTTTTTTTTTTGCCTTGTGCTGTCTAAAAATACATCCTCTCACCTTTTCCCATGTCAAGTCTGAAAAACAGTTTTGGCTTAATAGGTATGTTACCTAGTCATTAAAATGTAACAGTTAACACAAGGCCTGTCATTCATTTGTACAGCATGCTAATGTTATGTTGCCTTTTCATTCATGCGGCCTAACTGATTAGCTAGTTTGTTTTAGGAAGATGTTTTGTTTAGCATTCACTTCATTTTGTCATAGCTATGTTTTGGAATTGCTGCATGTTAATGTAGCTAAATGGAGAAAGGAGTTTCCCCTGATGAGTACAAGATAACATATTCTGTCTCACTTACTGTCAGAGATGAGGAGATGTGGTATGAGCATGCCCCCAGCTTCACTTCACTAGAAGCTTCCAGTGAGAACTTAGATGAGAAATAACAATATTCTAGTGAATATTAACCTCCTCATATCTGAAATTTGTGCTTCCCTCATACTTGTGAGTATCAAGGGAACAGAGACCAAATTTTCCCATCATGAAGCATAATGAGCTGGAAAAACCTTCTGTGACCTTGAAAAGTGAATCTGAATTCTAATTAGATGAAACCTTCATTTCCAGTGGTTCCCTTGTGCCCTCTTCATCATTACCGGCTTTCTCCATTTAGCATAAGAAGTTACTAGTTTATGATTCTTTACAACCAAGTAATAACCTGAGGATGAAACCAATTATGAGCCTAACAATTGTTGCTGTTGCTAAGAAACCTTATGTTATTGCTAAGGAACTTGCACCACCAACCAATAAAGAGTAACTACCTGAGGCATGTACAGCACCAACAGGATGTTTGCAATGTCCAGAGGGAAAAAGTACGTGTTATCCTTTCCTTATGCTGTACCAAAGGAGATCCACCAGTATGCATGTTTATACTTACAAGTGTTCATAATCTGGCTGTTAATGTACTTGGAATATTTCCCTACTAATTAGTTTCTCTCTGGAGCTCAACTCATTTTCCTGTTGCAGTATCACTTGCAGAACATCATTTGAAATAGGTCACAGAAGGTATGTCAAATAAAATAGTCAGGAAATATATGAGATCTAATTACAGTATAAACAAAACTTAAGAACATTCTGGCTTACATTGGCTGTGCTAGCCATTATACTGAATATGCATTCTGTCCAGTCGTGATGCCAGGAATTTTGAAAGACACACTAGGATTTGAGATGGAGGCTTCAGCACCAGAAAATGCTTATCTTTGGACAACATAAATATTTACTATTAAAAACATCTCAAATGACAGGGTTAAGTAAGAAAAATAACCAACTAAGCATTCTGGAATAACAAATCAAATGTTAACAACTAGACACCATGGTATATTCACAATGAGCCTTTGCTTAAGTAGTTGCTATATAAATGTTATCAAGAAAAGCTCAATATATTAAATATAGGAAGCATTTAATGTAGATATTGTATAAATGGTTTGTAGTAGTTATAGTGTATTATGTGTGTGATGTTTATTGTATTTTTGTAATGTTTTTGGAAAATATATTTCAATAAAAATTTATTATGGAAAAAAAAAAGAAAAGCTCACTAACTTGGTGGATGGTGGATTTGCCATGGGAAGTATTTAATTAAGGAAAAAAAAACACATGCCCAGGGATGAGCTTGAGAAGGAAGAAGAAGCCTGCACTTCCAATATATATATATATATATATATATATATATATATATATATATATATATATATATATATATATATCTAGTATGGTTGCAAGCACACCTGGTAGTTTTAGTTTAATTATTTTTGCAGCATTCATTTGTGGTGAATTGGGTGCAATCAGCATAATTAGTAGATTTTGCCTCTGATATTTGCAGTAGGAGACTGCCCGTTTAGCATCAAGATGGACACATCTAGTCCAGATATTTCGAAGATATATCTGTAATGAGGCAAGCAACTGAGTCCTTAACTGAGATGATAAAGCACTCAGAAGCAGATGTGAATGAAATGAAACTCAGGCTGAGAAACAATTGGTGATCAGAAAACAGTTGAATAATGTGGTTGCCAACACAAGGGAAACTGGAAATCTAAAAGCTTGTATTTGGCAACCTGAGGCCAAAATAAGGGATATGGAGAACCACTCGAGACAAAACAATCTATAAATTATTTGTCTCTATGAACAAGTTGAAGGGCTGGACTCTTTGATCTTTATACAGAATGAACTATGCAAGCTGCTGAAGGTGGATCCCCTCCTGTTATCAAACAAGCACACAGGGTAGTGTCCTGGAAGCCTACTTTTAGATTTTCCTGACATTTTATTTTTATGTATCTACAGTATAATGACAGGGACAGAATTTTGAAGGTGGCCAGCCAACTTGAAAGTTGCTGGACAGCTGGTGTGATTTGTTCCTGACTGCAACACAATGCTGTTTGCAAAAAGGAAAACTGCTTATTTAAAGTGGGGAAGAGACATAGGCTTTGGATAATCTCTGGGGTATCCAGCAACGTTGGTCCTTGTGAGGGGAGACACAACAGTTTTCATTCCAAGTTCCCATAGATACAGAAACCTTCCTGTGAGACGGGGACATCAAATAAAAATGATTCGATGCAGATGTGGCACAAGGAGCAGGGCTGCACCTGTACAGATGTGCACAAGGAGCAGAGCATTACCTATGCAGATGTGGCACAAGGAACAGGGACGCAGTTTCTGACAGTAAGAAGAAGGGGAGAGTGACAAGTTGGGCTCCCTCCAAATCAGCTGCTGGAAAGATTTTTCTCACTTGAGGAAAGCAGTTAACCAAGGGGGAGTATGACAAAAATTATTTAAAGGAAATGAAAAAGGGAGTACTCTGGTGTGACCAAACCCACTATGAGTGAGGAATCAGCAGGATTTGTATCTGAGGCCCAAGTTATGGATCTTACACTGGAGTGAAATAGAAGAATCATAGATGTCATCTACCTCACAACATTTACCTGCTGTTAATTATGTGACTTATATTGTCCTGATTATAAGATGTCTTTCTTTTCCACATAACGTACTATTTAAGAACTGATGGACTGTATAAAATTCCATCAGTGATGTTTGTCTTCCCGTTTTTTTAGAATGTACATCATCTCAAAAGATGACATGATCTCAGATGAATTCTTTTGTATTACATTGAGGGGGTGGGTTTTGTTATACTTGATTAAGCTGCAGTTTGTTATGCCAATAGGCCTGTGTTATATTATGAGTGTACAGAGGGCAGTGTTATTTTCTTGTTAGAGATACCACACAGTTGGTGTTTTCTTTCACAATTTGAAGGGGTCTATTTATATTTTCTCAACATGACCTATTCTATTATTCAGGATGAACCACAGGATGTAGACTTAGTAAGAGTGGCAATGCTGAATATAAAGGCAATGGACATCATAGCCAAAGCAAAGGCCATTATGACCAAGGTTAAAAAAGAAGCACTATGTTTGGACTTTTTGCAGCAAACTAAATTAATGGCACCCACGTCATCTTTCTCAAGGTGGTGGTGGGGAGAGGTTAGATACAGTTGTGCCAAATCAATCAAACATGGAGTAGCAGTGCCATTACACTCAGCCTTAAGATGGAGGATCAAGGAGAGTAGAAAAGACTGAGAAGGGAGGGGAGTTGGCTGATTGTAGAGGTCAATCTGAACTCTGGCAAGCTGGTAGTGGGCAGTTACTATGGCCCCAACAATGATGCGGTGGTACCTTGGACCTCATCATCAGAGTAGTCGATGGATTATCACTGCAGAGGCTATGACATTATGTTGAGGGGAGACTTCAATACAGTGCCAAACCCCTGGTTGTATAGAATTCCCAGATGGTCTCAGAGACATTCATCAGCAGAAGCCTTGGACTTGGTGGACTTGTGGATAATATGTACCAAGATTCTGCTGATTTTACTTTTTTTGGGATGAGTCAGCTAGTAGAACTGATATTATCTTTACTTCAAGGAGGCTAATAGCAAATACTTTTGTGATTTTATTTAAAATTAGTCTATTTTATGGATCATCTGATGGCGTGGGCAGATTTACAACTGGGTAATTGCCTGAAGCCTGGTTTTATTTGAAAGTTTGATATTTTTGGATTGAAGAACCCTAATACACGTGAAATAGTAAGGGAATGGATTGACCCTTTTTGACAATCAGAGATAGGAATGGGCAACAGGGCAAGGCAGAACTGGCTTTGTTTTAAGATACCTTTTTTTGTCAAAACAGACCCTGGGCCAAAAAACTACAGGATAAACATTTTTAACAAAATTTGTCTGAGGAGGTAAAGATGTCAGTGGAGTGTTATAAAATGTCATGTTGACAAAATAAGGAGTTATGGGCTCAGATTAAAGTAGTAAGGTCCAAAACTAAAGCTCTGGAGCTGTGAAGAATCCATAAAGGAAGGGAAAGATTGCAATTGTTCTTCTGGACTGAAGGACTTGCATCAGCTAAGGTTATTACTTGAAGGTTTTAAGGACGTACTAGGGACCTGAGTATTCTTGCAAGGTACAACAAGGAAAGCCAGATTTTAACATTACCATGAGCCATTAATATTGCCTTTTATATGGATTGTGATGGCAAGCAGGTTCAAAAGACACTTTCATCCTTGGACTAGTTTAGAAAGCTTTTATGTGGCTTGTCATGACTGAATCTTTTGGTTGGGGATAGATCTAAATTAAGTGAGGAAATCTAATCTGTAGAAATTAAATAAGCTCTCACATGGCTTATAGCCAGCAAAATTCTGGGATTAGATATAATGGGACCTGCCATTTACAAGAGTTCCAGGATCTATTGCTAACTCCATTGAAGGAGTACTATAATTTGGTGCAAAATTGGGGGAGGTTTATGGGGGATTCTTATCTAGCCAAGATTATACTACTATTTAAAGTTGGTAAAGACTGTTTGTTGAGAAATATACTGCCTATATCCTTATTACAACTGGAGGGGAAAATATTCACAAAAGTTTTATCAAGAAGGCTGGACTCTGTCAAATATTATCCTAAAAACTCATCAAGGGTTTGTAAAAGGTAGAGTAGGAGGCCTGGACTTGCTTACACTCTGTCTCAATACCCAACTTGAGGAACAAAAGGGGACGTCACATGCAGGTGCTTTGTTAACTGATTTCCACAAAATCTTTGATCTTATTGAACGGAAATTATTGAGAGTATTGCTGAAACAGATGGGTTGCCCACATTCATTTATTTCGAATTGTCAGTTGCTATATTCTGGAACTTCTGCACAGATATCGATTGATGGGATTTTTACCTCCCCACCCCCCCGATTATACTGACTAAGAGAACCAGGCAGGAGTTCATGCTGTCCCTTATTTTATTTGTATCAACAATGACAGCATTTGTTGAGTTTTTGTAAAAGTGCCACTGCAGCTTCTGCTAGAAGTTCTTTACTAACACCGTGGTTTACTGGTGATTATGTAATGTGGTAAAAGAACCCATGCCGATTATTCCAGATGAGTTTTAAGTCCCTACAGTACTTTAAACAGCTCTTAAGTCTGCAGGTAAATATGGCAAAGATACAGCTGTTTCTTTTTACAATGAACGATTAAAGTCCTGACATCAATTAACATGCATGTCAGCTAATAGGCTGGAATATTTAGGTGGTTGGTTGGATTTAGGCATGTCACTGAATGTAAAGATTAATTCTTAACCTTGACCAAGGTACTTCAGCAGAAAACATGAGAGAGGCAGAAACTCCCATTTCTCAGTAGAGTTCAAATTGTTAAGACACGGTTATTAAGTAAAATTCCCTTCTTACTTAGGCATTTACCCTGCTTGTTATTTATAAAATATATTTTAGAAAGGCAAAGATTCATTATTTGGTAAATATCATAAACTAATAAGCTAAGAGTTAGTAGGAGTAAGCATTTTGTTCTGATTAAATTATGAGGAATGGGCTTACCTAAACTGTATGCTTATAGTATGGCAGTCCTGGGATGGCAGTAGTTTTGGGCAAGAGAAGAGGATAAACCTCTCTGGTTGGGGAAGAACTAGGAAATGTATTGGAATATAGAGAGGTTTTGATGAGTACTCCATCCTTCAAAATCTGGAACGTGGGGGGTGTGTATCTGTGATTGAAAAGAGCATTTGCATGCAAGGAAAGGGAACATAATAAGGGGTTTATGCTTCTAGCCACCTCTAGAATTTGGGCTAATCCAGGGATTCTAATTGGCAATCATTGTGAGATATAACATCTTTGGATTTCAAAATTTTTCTGTTGGTTAGGGATATTTTCAATGAAATGGAGTTTCCTTTTACCTCTGTCATGCAGGCTCTGGAATCTCAATAGGATGGGAGCTGTAAGATAAGTTGGTGGCAATGCTGCTCAGCTATAAAGCTGTTTATCTTATGCTCGTATTTCTAGGTCTTCTGCGGCATTGTGGAAAGAAAGAGTGAATAATATGACTGCAGTATGGGGAATGATTCAACAGGGGAAGGTAAGAATAAAGTAATTATATGAATTGTTAAGTACTGGTAGTAAATCTCCTCTGGATGTATTACAGGATATGGGATAAGTGGCAGGAATTGTCGTAGTGTGAATTTACAGACTATGACTGGAATTATGTAGCTCAGTTATTTATGCCCTAATCTCTTTTCACATTCATTAGGTTATCAATTTAAAGTGATTACAGATGTGACAATTTTCACCTGTCTTTTTAAGTTAAAGCTCAGACAAGGAGCAGAAAATGCTGAAAATGTAAAATTAAACCAGCAGATTATTTGCATATACTCTGGGGATGTGAATCCATTAGATGAATTTGGGCTAAAGATGTCAGGGCACCAGAATGGGCACTTACTATTTCTCTATCCCCTTTGTTAGATATTCATTTTGGTGCTGGCAATTCCCATCCCAGGTGTTTGCTTATTGCTCAATGTTAATTCAGAATGGTTGTTGGAGCCATGTTATATTTTTTGTTTTTAAACATGTAAGTTGATACCTAATGACTATCATACAATTTTTTAACAAATTTTAATTGGCCGAGCATCTAGTCTCATAAGGATTAGCAATTTAAGGAATGGAATGAATATTCCACAAAAATTTATTAGCTTTTACAATGTATATAATCTGTATCATCATGTATGTCGGCGCTTATAAACACATTTGGTCAGTTATAATTAGGAGAATAAGTATTATTTTTTTAAATTCCAGCCTTTAGGTGTAAAAATACCATTCAGGGTCTAGGAAGCAATTCAGAGTTTGGGAACAAGATTATTTTATCACACTTCTCAAAGGTTAGTTAACCACTTACACTTGGGATGTTACAGGAACTCTTTTGTAGTCTTCAAAGTTAAAGCAGTGGGTTTTTCATCACTCTCAGTAATATTACTGCCCCATGCAGTTCAAGCCAGTAGATTATTCATAAAAAATCATTATAAGTCATCTAGTTTGTACTAGAAACATTTTTGTTTTTCTTCTTCAGGATGGCAGATTTCAAAAAGAAAAATAAAGACTGTCTAATACCAACTAGATGGTTTATAGTGGTATCAAGAGTATTTATCTAAAATACATTGCAGTGAAAATACTAGCCAATGTCTGTAATTTGCTATGCATATTTTCATATCTTTCTAAATTACTGCAGGGCATCATGTGGAAAAATAATGTTGAGAAACAGAAATGTCACTGTCCATAAAAAAATTCAATACCTTTATGCATTGTGTAACAATTTAATATTCCTATACACATATTAATGTTGCCAAAAACTAAGAGATATACAATGTTTTGTACATATCTCCTGAAACTTTAACTAATTCTGAAAGAAAAAAAACTGTCATTGTTATATGCACAAAACTTTAAACTTCCCTGATTT
>NC_056729.1:962494630-962497130 GCF_019279795.1 Protopterus annectens
CAGGTATTTGCCAGACAGGTGCAGATTCTAAGAGGAACACACCAATATTATGAAGCAAACTCTGGATAGGCTGTGGAGTCTGTACATCGACAGGCATGCTTATGCCTAACGGGCAGCCATTCCCGATATGGGTCCCATGACAGCACAGTCCAGTTTACATGTCAAAGTACGGTATAACCATTTGTGTTGTTGCATAACCCACCACACAACACCTATGAACACATGGTCGCTACACCCCCCTGTGGGCATGTAAGCCGATGTAATAGACATCACAAGGCATTATTGTAGTCTCACCCCCACCCAGCAGTGTAAGTGTCCAATGCAAACACCAAATGCAGTGCATATGCACAGCTGTTGTTGTAGACAACATGGCCAGCTGTGGACCTTCCCTGCAGCCATCGTGCACATCCCTGGTTAATCCCTCTACTAACACCCCCCTTTGTGCCTTATACACACCACGTACCTATCAGCCCCTGTTCCATTTCTATTAATGTCTATGGGTACATGTAGGTGACACCCTCTTCCCCCACTATATTGCCAGTATCTGGAACCCCAACCAACATGCAGTATCACAGCTGTTCCACAGGACACATGTAACTAACACATGAAGGAACACCACAAGCACACCTGCAGCAGCACAGGCTCACCACCTTGCAAAACCCTCCCCCCCACCTCACACTCTATACCACTACATCAACTAGTGATACCGATACCTCTTGTCCTGCCTCGCATACAAATCCCAACATCTGACATACCTTCCTTATTGCTCCCCCATCCAGTTATACCTACGGGCTACTATACAGTTACAATGTCACCCCCACTACCTGCCTACCTACTCCTTAGCTATTCGCCTCTACTGTACCACACAGAAATGGAATAACTACACCTACCCCACATACCTGCATGTAACCTATCCAGACCTGTGAAACGGCAATCCAACCTCACCTTAAACTGACCTTTGTCAACAGTCATACCTGACATGTAAACCTGACCTAAGCATGTATAATACCCACAGTTTAAAATAAACTAAGCATGATTAATGGAGGATGTAGTTATGTTATGTCTGTTACCCTCTATGAATGTGAACTTCCCAGTATTAATTGGGATATGTAGCTGGGGTTAATGTGGAGCTCTACACCCCGGGCACTGTTGACAATGGACAAGCATACAGTCCGAGTGTCTCGGTTGACAGATGAAAAAAAATCCACGATGTTGCACATGTGCATGCGGGAACAAGTGGATGTAAGCCTGTTTCGCTGCCGGTATGCAAGTACCACACTGGTGAAGCAATGTAGAGGCTAACTGAGTGCAAGATGCCACAACCAGAGGTCAGTAATGCTGTTCTTCACACAAACAAGTGCATAAGAGCATACAAATGTTCTACAGTGCCTTAGTCACTCAGTAGCCAACAGCTGTTGTCGTGGCCATTAACATAATAATCTACACTGTCAGGTTACAAACCCCCGACCCTGCACACTATAGTAGACATGAGTTCCACTAAGCCATGGCGGATACACATTCAGCTGCTGTGATCACATACACATCATCCAGCACAGGCATCCAACAGTATAGGAAATGTATATAAGTTTGTAGATTAATACCAGAACACGTGTCCATTGCTCAACCACAGTATTATGAGCAGCATATGTGCAGCATAGAACAGTGCCTGTCCATTCATACTGTGAGAACAGTAGTCCTGAATATTACCGAAGGGGATAGTGATATACACTGCACACCGTGGGGGCGTGTGAGCATGCATCATGCACAGTATGTCACACCTGGGGCATTGGTTCCATGGATCAGGAGGTGAGGCTGGCCAGGTGTGTGAGCAAGCCGCTGCTACACAATACCCTGGTAGGATGCTACCAGGGGAAGAAACACTGTAGACCAGCTAGGGCTACTCTTGACACAACAACTGGTCTGTCCCTGGTGGGATGAACCAACAGTTGTGGGTCACATCGATGTCACCACCAGTATCGGAGGAGGATCAGGGGAAGGCTGGTACATACACTGACTAAACAGATGAAGAGCCTGCAGAGGCTTGGGTGGGGACAGTATACTGGAGGTGTACCGAGATGTGCAGAGAGGGAAATGTGTGGATGTGTGGTATGGCAGGGCTAGAAACCGGGGAATGGATGGATGCTGTGTACATGGAGCTCAGGGGCCAGGGAAAGGGAAAATGGGTATGTCATTATGGTAGACCTATGCAAATGAAGCAAAACAGCAATAGTGTAGTGGCCAGAGCATCTGCCTAATGCGTACACATCCCCGGGCTGAGACCCACTGCAGCACATCCTATTGTCTATGTCATATCCGTATGTTAACTTCATTGTGCTGTCTAACCTACTAAGTAACATTTATATTTGCACAGGAGTACTGTTTTAAATGCACATGTGAAGTGTCATAATGACTAAGGCAGTAGTAAGAATGTGTAAGAGCATAACAACAGTAGTATGCATGGATAAGCAGTTGTAAATGTGTGTATGTGTATTCCTGTGGG
>NC_056729.1:962499630-962544630 GCF_019279795.1 Protopterus annectens
GTCTGCATGTCCCGATCCTCCTACATATATGTAGCTGCCCTGAGTGTGCAGGTTCTCCTGTAAGAGGTATTGCTACCTGCTGTCTGTAACATTGATGCCCACACACAGGAAAGATGTTCATCATACAGGGAATGTACAGGGAATACACCCACATGATGTAGGGATTCAGAGTGGATGGTTGCCATGGCAGTGGTAACTGGAAGTACTACACATGTGTACTCAAATATATATATGGCTATCTAGATAAGTACATGTCCATATTATCCCACCATATGTCCTGGACATGGAGTGTAGCCCTACCCCAGCCCCTATAGTCCCAATGCAGTAGTGCAAGGGGATGTCTGGTATGTATAGCTGGTATATAAATAGACACTTGCTACTGTCATTTGGATTGTTGTTACAGACAAGGTGTGTGTGGAAGGTGACATCTGCTCATAACATGTGTGTCATTGGCTACTGACAGAGATCCTAAGGTTATCATGGTACAGTACCTGCATATATAGCAGGCTCAACAGCCATGTCACAACACAGGGTAGGATATACCTGTGTGACAGTGCATAACCATAACCAATGTGAACACAGCCACAGTCACGTATGGTATGCTAGCATAATAGTACAGTATATGGACAATCTGTCCTACACCATGCTCATATGTGCCACTCACAGAATGACCCTACATATACTGGGCAGCTATACAGTCTGGTGTGATGACTGTCTGTGGTATGGGACATGTGTGTGTATGGCCCTACACACATGTAAGGTAAAACAGTACCATACAGTGGGGCAGCATGTAACAACAGATAGAAGGGGGCTAGAACAATGATATCTACCACAGTCTATACACAGGCCATAGTACATATTAACAATACACACAATGCCGACATTCACCATCACTACACAGACATCAGTACTGTAAAAACATGCACAGGATTTCCAGAGTATGGCATTAAGTGCAACCCCTGCTGTACATGACATGTGTAGCACTCTAACATATCACTGGTATGTTATCAGATATGATGACTCTATTTATGGTGTACAGCACATATGCACCACTTCATGCACAACATATGTACACAGGTTGACAGAGGTGTGGCTGACAGCAGATACACAGGGCCAGTATAGACATGTTGCTGTGATACCCTAATTAATCTATCATTGTAACGGGGATTGTTGCAACATATGTCCAATGAGGGATATGTAGTCAGTACCTGTCACAGCCTTCACCATCAACAGACTGTAATCATCACACTACCTTCTGCTTTCCACGGATAGATGCATCGTGGCTAACACATGACACCAAAGGCACAACACTGCCCAGTCTGCAGATGAGCCTGCAAATAGGGATTCTTGATATACATGGAACTGACATGGCAGGTATTGTGACATGTATGACAGGCATATCCAGACAAACACTGTTAATCCAACACTACTCCATGTGCAGTATAGCAGCATTTACAGTTTGTTGTCTGGGCAGGCACATCTCCCTCCTGTTTGTTGCCCTCTTCCCATGGTGTCTGTTGTTAGAGGTAAATCCCCAACCCAACTGAAATGCTGTTTGCCAAATGACAGTTCTAGCTCCTGCTCACAGTGACAGACAAGGGCCAACACCAACAGGATGTTCCCAGGTATTGAAGTGCATTTCCATGCAATTGGCTATGGTAATGTTACCACACCTGTTCCACATGCAATCAGCTAGGGAAGGGCTGCAATTCGTGCAGAGGCCATCAGCTGATCATGAGCATCACGGTAAATACACATGCTGTTGCCTAAGCAATGCAGATGTGCCCTTCCACATCCACCAGAAAGGGAGTGAGGGAGGCAGACAGAGGCAAATACATGTCAGGGAGGGGTGGGAGGGTAAAACCTATGCATATTTGTGTCACACACCTACCAGCACCGGGTATCAAGCACCCAATAGCTATGTAGTGCTATCACAGTTTGATGCTGTTATTGGATGAGCCACATGGGATATCTGTTGGGGAGCACTCAGAACACATATGTGATGGTGAGTGACACCTGCAACAGGGATACAGTAGATATACAGCAGGTGACGTACACGGGCCTGTCTGCATGAACAGGTGCCAGTGTCAGCACAGGCACACTCACACATGGATGCACACACATTAACACACTTGGCAGGGCCAGGAGTGCAACCTGTCACTAGTGGGATTGCCACAACACATCAATGTGCGGGGAACACATGCACCACATGGGTGATACGGTGGTCATATGGGAGTGAGTATGAGAGGTTGTCAGACATAAGACGGCATGCTTCACTCTGCCCTAGAGGGAGTAGTGTATGTGGATGTGGACATACGCACCATACAACACACACACGAACACACAGTGTCCAGTTTGGACATGCATGGGTGCATGTCTGCATGGGTGTGTGGTCACCAACAGTGCCAGCAGGCTATACAAGGGTAGGTGATGGGTATACCTTGGCATCAGCCCACATGACAATGGTTTGCATTGTGGCACAGGCCTGTACCGTTTGCAATTGCCTGCACAGGTGGATATTGCATCCATCTTCCATTCACCAGGGTGACTATTGTGTATGGCCAGTGCTGTGCATCACTTGCAATGTCTGTGTTCCCTAGTCCATGACTTGGCTGATGTGTAGGATGTGCATACCTCCCACATGCATGTACAGTGACATGTGGAACTGTACCTGGGGTGCCTGGCCCCTACTGTGAACACAGCTTATCATCAGATCTGCCAGTCTTGCCCATGTGTAGCAGGGAGTGGTACTGGTCAGCAGATTTACCCTGCACCTACATTGATAGCATGCTAACAGCATTTCCTGATGTCCATACAGGCCATGTTGTCAGGCATGGTATGTCCATTGTGAGTCACATGTGAAGTCATATTGGGGTTGCTAACTGTAAATTGGCAGGCCTTGATGTCACATGTATTTGGATGGCTTTGCACCCCAGCCTCTCAGCCATTTACATCTGTTATCCTTGTATAGTTGACATTGTGATATATTGTAGGGCCACCATAAATTAAATTAGCAAAATGCTTCTACATTGCCCACAGGTGTCACAGACTCACAACCACCTTTACACAGAATATGAGTTACAAACACACACACACACCTGTCATGTCTGGGAGTAGAACCCCTACCTAACTAGTTTATTACACTACAGCACTACACAGTTATATCACGCGCCACAGACATTACTGAAGTACATCTTTCCCAAAAGTGTATTTCACAATTAATGACATCAGCAGGACTACCAAAGTAGGTCATTTGTAATGTACTGTGAGTGAGTAGCCTATAATGCATTGCTCCATACACAGACACTGAGATACACACATCACATCAGGAACTGGCATGGATGGAGGTGGAACACTACCACCATTGTAAATCACAATACAGCAGTATGCAGTTACAGAACACACTACGGCAATTACTGGGCTATCACATTTCCAGAGGTGGCAAAGTAGAGTATTTGTATTGTATGGAGTGTGGGTAGCCTAAAAAGCATTGTTCTCTACCCAGTCAGACACACACACACACAGTTGCCAGGGCTGGGGTTCGAACACCTACCTAACTAGTTTATCACACTACAGCAGTACGCAGTTACAGGATGTGCCACAGTGATTACTGGGCTATCATGTTCCCAGAGGTGTACTTTTAGCTGAGTGACATCAGCAGCCTTGCCAAAGTTGACTATATGTATTGCATGGAGTGTGAGTAGCCTGACAAGCATTTCACTCTACACATTCAGAGGCAGACAGGCACACACACAAACACACGCTCACACAATTGACAGGTCTGTGGTTAGTACTACTACCTCACTACAGCAGTACGCAGTTATGGGATGCGCCATGCATATTACTGAGCTATAGCTCTCCCAAAGGTGTAATTCACATTGGATGACCTCAGCAGGCTTGTCATACTACTGCTATGGGGATGGCAGTGTGTGCAGTCATGTAGGGGTTGACATGCCACATGCGGGCACACACGGGGTCATATGTCACAGGTGCGTGTATACAGCTACTAGATGGCTGCTTCCTTGTACAGTCTTGTTGCACACCTGGCATGTACACCACACAGTCTGTCATGCTGACAGGTACTGGTGGCTAATATCCTCAGTGGGTTACATCCGCACCTCATGTGTTGGGAGCCCTTTGGCTGTGTGCCAGTTGGGACAGGACCGCATGGCTCCTTGTTACGGTCACCTTCTTTTACACATCTATGCCCATGTACCTGTGGCTTATTATAGTGTGTTGTTCTTACATATTTGTCTGTATTCCTATCTACTGTGTGTGCAAGGAAGGAGTGGTGCAACTTCCAGATATGTGTTGTCCACTGGTGTTTGCAGACATGCCCTTCATGTGTTTAAGTGTGTGAGCATGCCCAGTATGACCTCTCAGTATGTTGTTGACTGACATTGCCTTCATTCCTCTAACTGTATGCGCATGCCCAGTATGGCCATCTGTGTTGCATGTGTGGATCACATCCAGGTTGTTTCTACTACGGTGCTGACCTTTTGTTGTACACAGACAGTAGCATGCTGTGTCTGCAGGGTATCCATCAGTCATTTGCCATGGACTGTTGCTGCATTTCTGTATAGCTAGGGGGGGACACCTGACAGTTTCTACTGTTCTACACAGGGGTAGGGGGGGCACACCTGACTGTTACTCTATGTGTATGTTGGATGGGGGGGTGCACCTGACACTTATACACATTTGCTAGGACTGTACTGGTATGTCAGGTACTCCATTTCAGTCTGTAGTCTTGCCTATCCTGCTGGCTGTGGCTTACTAGTGTAGTACAGAGCCTAGCTTTGTTTACCTACTTATTAGTGTCTGACTTCCTAGCCTTTACAACTTATGTCCGACTGCCTGGCCTGCTGCAGTCTAACTGTGTAGGCCCAGGGAAGGGGTTACCCATAGGGCACATTCGGAGGCCATAGTACAGCATTTGCTTGTGTTTGTCTTCACCTGTCCTGCTGGCTGAGACTGTTGCTGGGTATGTGATCCTTCCTGACTGGTATGTGTGGTTCTTATGGACACCTCTGTCACTCAGGCCATTTCCTGCAGTGGGTTTTATCACCCTGTGTAGTACTGGCTACTATGGTGACTCCAGTATGTGTTACAGACCCCATGCTGCGACTATGTGTGTCTACTCTCTGCTGCCTTGACATCCAGCCACCCAATTCCCTTGCATGTTCACATCCATACCATAACTACAGGTAAAAACACATTCTACTCCATTTGGCAATTGGTAGGTTGATTGACTTACCTTGAGGGTGTGCTGGACTTGAGGATGGTGCTGGAGAGCTGCCTATGTCAGATGCACATAGTACACTCCCTATACATGGTTGGGCACAGGCAGTGTCATGTTTGGCACCCCTTTTACTGTTTGTGCTGGTCACAGAGAGGTGTCATTCCCTGAGGCCTTACTGTGTCAGTGCATATGCTATACGTTGCCTCTTTGCCAAGGCCAGGGCATACTGGGCACACCGCCTTCTGCCTACTGGAGCAGGCTCAGGTTGTTCCTCCTCTGAGTCACTCTGTACCTGTACAGGCCTTGGCATTATTGAGGGGTTGTGTGGCCCTGCCCCATGCTGTTCCTGCTGCAGCTGTTTCTGCAGGATCATATTGTGCAGCATAGCACATACCATTACTATCTAGGTATATGTAGCTGGTGAATACTGCATGGCCCCACCGGATTTGTCCAGACATCGAGACCATGACCTGAGCGTCTCAAACACATGCTCTATTATATGTCTGGCTTGTGCGTGTGCATCATTATGGCATTGTTGTTCAGGTGTGTGTGTATTTCTGATGGGTATCATCAGCCACGGCTCCAGTGGGTACCCAGCATCCCCCACTAGGTGACCGTAGGGGATGTCCACATCAGCAAATCTGTGGTACAGCTGCGTCAGTTGCCATATGTGTGAATTGTCATAGCTTCCAGGGCAGCCAGCACACACATTCAGTATAATGCCATGAGCATCACATACGACCTGACAGTTGATGGAGGGGATGCCCCTGCGGTTGATGTAGGCCCTACCCTGCTCACTGGATGGCGCTTTGATGCATAGGTGCATGCAGTCTATAGCACCCACTACCCTAGGATAATTAGCTATTTGGTGGAAGAGATGCATATTGTGGGTCAGCACCTCACGTGTGTTGTGGAAATATACATGCTCACTGGCATGTGCTGACATGGCATCCAGGAACTGGTGGAATACTCTGGATGCTAATGCCTGTGTGATGCCCATGTTATCCCCAGTTGTAGTTTGTGAGGTACCTGTGGCTAGTATACCTAGGCATACACATACCTTGGTATCCACTGGGATGGTTTCCCCTCGGCCAGTGTGGTGTGTCAGGTATGGCCTGCACAGCTCATTGATTTACTGTAGGAGGTCTCTGTCCACCTTATAGCGCTCCACTATCTCCAGCTCATGTAGCCCCTGGTAGGTTACCCTGGGTCTGTACACTTTTCTCTGTCTCCTCACTGTGGGTTGTTTGGCAGCATTGACATCCTCACTACCCTCAGCCTCTTGCACATGTTGTTCTATGTTGCCTGCTGCAGCCCTTCTCATTTTGTAGGTTTGGTTTTAAAATTTCCCCGCTTGTATACACCGATGGTGTAAAGTGTGGAAAAACCAGGGGAGTAGGTGTTTGCTTGGTTTATAGTAGTGTTCTGGGCTGGTCTGGTCTGCTGCCTGTGTAATTAGCTGATTCTGATACATTTCACCTGGCAGCTCAGCAAGTTCTCCTTGATTACCTTCCTACTGCTGTTTTCCCTTCCCTTTGCCTCCATGTTTAGGCCCGTGTGCACTCAGCACAGACAGAGTGCTCAAATGTGCACAGAGCTGCTTTTTCCTGGTTTAACTTCCTTTTTCTTCCTGTAAAACCTGGTGTGTGGCACTCACACCCGCTTACACTTTGTAAAGAGTGCTAGGCAGTATTAGACACACCCCTAGCTTAGCTGTGCTAAGCTAGGAGCAATCCCGAGCCACAGGTTTCCAATCCACTTACAGTTGCCTGACTCCCCCCATGATGTCACCTATATCCTAGTCTTGCACCCAGTTATTTATACTCTTCTACTCTTGGGACTTGCCTCACTTCCTGGGAAATTCTAAGATTCACTAACCCTTCCCTCATTTGCATAGGATTGCCTGCTAATGCATTGTTACATGTCCCAAACTGAGCCTCCCCCCTTAGCAACCATTACTCACTGGCCAGGTTGTCTTCTGACTACCATTGACTTGCATGGCAGAATACTGATTTCAGTTAGAATGCTAATTTTAGGTTTATTTTATTATTTTTCCCGCGATCCTATTTGCGCGTTGCTGCCCTATGCTTAACCAGGCGAGATCAATGAAAAGAAAATTAAATGTTGTTTATTTTTTTTTAACAGTTTACAATGCCAATGGCCTTCTACTTGGACATTGGCATGCTTCCTGAATGATATGCAGCCTTTATTTGGTGCTGTCATAGCTCCATTTTGTAGATTGCAGAACTGTACTCAGTTACTAACCGAGTACATTTCTGCACACTGCACTCATCCTGCATGGACGGCTGCCAGCTTCCTGGATCACATATTACCCTCATTTGCATGATTTTCACCTGCAAATGAGGATAATTTGCATACAGGAGCTCGGTCTGTGCAGGACTAAGAGCTCACGTGCACTTCCCGGGAGCTCGTTCCTGGATCGCACGTCAGCCATATTGCCGAAAATAGCTCTTAACCTATTCCTGCACACTATAAAGGGCTTCGTAAATCTGGGAGAATGCTTCAAAAGAACATTAAAAAAATGCCTGAAAACCAAGAGTGTAAAAACCTCCTTTTTCCTTGTTTTATGCAGTACGTGCGTGTGTTGGGGGGGGGGTCAAGAAGCCCCCCCCCCACCTACCAAACATATATACCAACTCTACAGTCACACCGAATTGAAGAAGAGACACATCTCTGTAAAAGTGAATCACTGTTGGTGCACAGTTAGAAATTGCTCCATCAATGTTTTTTTTCTATGGAGAAAAGCATTTGATCTTATGCCATTCATCAGTTTTATACTGCTAGCTATACTGATACTCATGTAACTGTGTAGGGAAGCTAACCAGATAATGCTATGGGATGACTCCTAAAAACATGAGCATTTGTTCATTTGGCTTACCCAGCCAATAGATAAATAAGATATTTATTCTCTGTTGATTATCTTTGTGTAGAAAAATTAAATGTTCCTGGTTACACAGAATATTTATGTTCCATCTATGCTTTCCTGGCAAATCACTGAGAACTCCAGTAATTAAATGATGACAGAGATTTGACTTTTAATACTTCATATCCTTCAGAAAGTGCAGGCCAGTCAGTCCATAAACTGCTATTTTAGCAAATGTCTAAGTATATGAGAGCAATATTTAAAGTCTGCCTCTGATCGGGGATTTTGATCCACATTATTTTCATTACAATCAGGTGAGGCTTACATGGCCAAGTGGGTATAATTGTGCTGTGGGAGGGCAGTGGTTGTTTGTGGATGAAAGTAATTTACTATCATTTCATTTACTTGGTCAGTTGTCTGGCTTTGCAGGACCACTATGGATTTGTATAAAAAAACTGGAATATTTATGGATATTTATGTGAAGCAAACAAGAGAGTAAGTTACATTGAAAGTTGCTAGATTAACATTTTTGCATTAACATGGATTTTCTGAAGGATATGACACATGAAGCTCAAATCTCTGTCATTATTTAATAGCTACAATGCTCAGTGTCCATGATTTTATAGAATGTTGCAGATACTTTTGGTCTCATAATATCTGTGGTGTCTGGCAAATAATTAAGGTGAAACTCAAATTTGTCATTATTTAGTGTCTGTAATCCTTAATATGTGCAAATCTGCAATATAAGGGACATTCTGTGAAATCAGGGACTTTGAAGATTGTAATCATTTTCTTAATGCAAAAAAATGTTACTGTAACAACTTTCTGTGAATATAAGAGGAATATGTCTTTGATTCTGAGCCTTTTCTTACTTATTATTTTTTGGCTTTGGCCCTGATATATGTGCTAAAAAGTTTAGAGGTGTTGTTTTATCACTATCACATGAGGTGTACAGAGCAATGTGGCTATTACTGCTGGGAGGGGTAGGTGGCTGGCTGTGGATTAAAGTAACTTGCCCTCTTGTTTGTTCAGTTTAAACAGTCATTTTTGCATGACTGGTATGCATTTGAATAAAATGTTTTAATTTTACTACCATCTCATATCTGAGATGTATAGAGTCAGTAACTGGGATTTAATTGCTGGGTACAGAGGCTATATGCTACTCTTCACCTCTCTCTCACCTATGACTCGTGTAATCTATAACTAATACCTGATTAGATCTGCTTAATTTAACTATTTATTTATAACTCATATTCCTTGAAGGTTATCCCCTGAATATGTATTTCACCCTTATTACAGTGACTGTATTGCTTGATTCATAGATGAAAGTTTGCATATAATTTCTCATGTGTAAATAATTTATTTATTTAACGTGTTTATCGGGAAAGTCTGACCTAGAACTAACCCAATTTTCAGTGGAGGCCCAGGGAGAAACGCTCCAGGGGCATGTCTTTGTAATGTGGGAGGAAACCAGAGTACCACGAGGAAACCCAGATGAATGTAGGGAGGACATACAGACTCCACAATGAAGGCACACCAGCTGAGAATTGAACTAGAGAACCTCTTGCTGTGAGGCGACAATGCAACCGCTGCACCACTGTGCCATCAAATAATGTTTTTCACTATTATGTAACCTTTTTTGTATCATACTGTATCTTCCATTCTACTATTCATTATGTCTGTACTTCTTTGCCGTATCTCTGTCACAGACTTTACATAGATCTCATTTAAATGTCATTATGCATCCATTTGCAAATAAATGCTGCTGTGACTTAATAAGGGGTGCAAATATATGCAGCAAACCTCTATGACTCGAACTGTTTGCAGCTTGTGCAATTGCACATTGTGCATCTGTAACTGATTATGAATACTGACCTATACACCAAGTCTGCATAGTTTCCATAGTAATGCTGGGTGATACAGGCAGAGGTAGGTGCAACACAGGTAGAAAAACTACAATATCCAATAAATCAGCATGTATTTGGAAGGAAACCTTAATAAATTGAGAAAATACTTGCAGACATGCAAAGAACATGCAGACTCCACATATGCAGTTATTGGAAATAATACCTAGACATCGGACATTTGAGCTGAATGGAAAGGATGTTAACTACATGACCAACATATTGCAAAAAGAAAAAAAAATAGAATAAAATTAAAAGATATAGAACTCATCAATATTAAAGCAAGCTTACTAAAATACAACCAACTAAATATACTGCATCCATTTAAAGCTAATACACCTACATTATAATTAAAATGGTTTAACAGCACATATAAGGATGTAATTAGTATATTTTATAAAAATCAATTAAAAGTTTTTCTAATTAAGTTCAACAATTTTGTTAACCTGTCTATCTATCTATCTATCTATCTATCTATCTATCTATCTATCTATCTAGTTATCTTCTTCTTCTTCTTTCGGCTTTTCCTGGTTAGGGGTCGCCACAGCGGATCACCTTGTCCGCACATTGATTGGCAGTGGAGTTTTACGGTGTCGAGTTGCCAGCCCGGCGCCCAACCTTCCACAGAAGGCACACTCACACACAAACCTAGGGCCAATTTAGAGTGTCCAATCCACCTGCAGCATGTCTTTGGGATGTGGGAGGAAACCGGAGCACCCGGAGGAAACCCACGCGACCACAGGGAGGACATGCAGACTCCGCACAGAAGGCACCCCAGCCGGGGATCGAACCGGAGAACTATCTATCTATCTAGTTATCTAGCTATCTATTTACCTGTTTATGTTGAGAATAAGTGGTTGACAAAAATGGTTCATTGATTAAGCCTTTCATTAGACAAGCTAATTTTCTTCTTTTTTATTGAAAAGGTGTGTGGTTTTGATTCCTATATTAACCAAGTTATGGAGAAGGAGGACTCTTTGCTGGTAGGGATATTTACCTGAAGTTTTTGTGCAGTTCCAAGTAGCTTTATTATACCTCAACAAAGAGAAACAAACTTCACACATAATACACTGTATGCCACCTAGGCAGAAAATTTACTCAAAGCTACAAAGAACTAAATACAAAGCAAGGCTCACATTTGGCTGTAATGTAGATGAAAACATAAATGTAGAATATGCAGCAGAAAAAAGGAAAAAGGGAAATTAAAAGCCATAGTGCAAACCATAAAAACAACAAAAAAATTAAATAAGGCATTTAATGTCATAGGTTTCTACTAGGCTAATTGCTCTTGTGGGCTATTTTAAGCCTAGCCAATTACCCCACATAAGAATCATACCCTTCCCCTTGCATCTGTAAGGTAAACACCTTAACCCTTATGCCAACCTCTCAAATCTAGAATCAAGACTCAAACAAACCACAAATGCAAAGAAACTCCCCTGTCCGACATAGTGCAGGATGACAGAAAAAAGGAAATGCAGGGAAAAATGGTAGATGTTACAATGCAGTCCTCATTTGTGTGGGCTGATGCATTCTGCGACAGATTGGTGAGGTTTTGCATACATCTATGGTCACACCAGATGTCTTGAGTCTGTTGAAGAAAGGCAAAGGGATGCAAAGGTGATACCGTACCTGTCTGTACTGTTTCCAGAGGCAGCACTGTTTTGGGAGTTCATATTGTAACACTAAGATGAGTGCTCCCTTGGGAGACTGTGGTCATAATTATAGTTTAGTGCAGAATAGATGCATCAGGTTAGAACAAGTGTGGTTACAGCTTTATGCAAATAATCCTAGAGGTTTACAAAGATGAGGAAAAAGATCTACATATTACATAAGGACTCACAAATTAGAATTTTCATTCTCCAAGGTTAAAATATTTAAAAAAAATTAGATTTGGAAGATAATCTTGGTACTTTTCAGAAATATTATGAAGAGGTTAATAACTAAAAAGCTTGCAAGACAGATGATTTAACAGAAGAATAAAAAAAATAAAAGATAATATTACATATAGAACATCCCAAACAAGTGAAACTTCCAATAATTTCAACAGCAGAAATGAAAGATTGAATTAAAATTTTGAACAGTAGAAAAAAAAATAACAGATTTATATGATCTAGTACTAGAAATGTATAAACTTTCTCACAGGATATTATTGTCTTTTTGAAGAATACATTTGATTTAAGTCATGATAAAAATACTTCCTTCATGGAAATATCTGTCCTATGTTAGGAGACAGATATCCAGAATACAATTCATATTTGACATTTATGTAAATTTGTTTCTAACAGGTTAAAAACATAGCATCTCACTTAGTAAATAATGATCAAACGTGATTTATTAGCAAAAGGTAAACAAGTTACAATATTAAAAAAATATATTACTTTAAAAGATTATGCAAGGAGTGATAGTTTAAAAATGTCAATTATAAGTTTAGATATGGAGAAGACATTTTCAGTTCCTTAAAATGGAGTACTTATTTAAAATTTGACATATGTATGGATTGTTTGATATATTTTTGAATTTTAACTCATTTTTAAAGCTATCCATATATTACATGGAATAAATGTTGTGTGGAGTCTGCATGTCCTCCCTGCGGTCATGTGGGTTTCCTCCAAGTGCTCCGGTTTCCTTCTACATTAGAAAGGCATGCAGTAGGTAGATTGGGACGTCTAAATTGACCATATCGCAGCAGAGTTATCCACCAGGTGGAACCTTTTGTCATGATGAGTGTCACTGCTGAAGTGATACCGTGACCCCATATGCAAAATGGGAAAAAGGGGTTGAGGATGGATGGATGGATGGATTGATGGATGGATGTATGGATAAGCAAAAAAAAAAAAAAACAAAAATTAAAAAAAAGTAAAAACAAGGAATTCATTTATCCACTAGTCTTCACTACTGCAACCATTTGCTTGCTTCATCAGCAGTAATAAAAACAATAAAGGGTTTTCAGATCAAAGCAAAATCATTTTTTGTAGATGCTATATCACTAATGGTTAAAAACATTAATAAAAACCTGGTTTCAATATTGGACTTTTTAAAAAAAAATGAGGAAGTTTCTAAATTAATATTTGGATTAGAAAAACATAATTCTAATTAACCACAGTTTCTTAGGCAAAATAAACCAATGATTTAATATTAATTGGAATAAACAAAAGTATTAGATGTTTAGGTATATCACTGTGTAACAGCTTAGGTTCGTCTGTGTGCCTTAACTTTCACAGGTTCATAGGTGAGTACTATCCAAGTTGCTGCTATGGTCCATTTTAATCCTATCCATTTTAAACACCTATGGTCCTTCAAATAACCTTTCCTGTTTGATCTTAGATTGGCTTCACCCATCACATGGTCGATAATTACATATTACATCTAGTGAGAATAAATGGGATAATACTATACATAATTTGAAGGTCCATTGTGAGGATAAAGCATTTAGGACCAGTCTCTGTCCATTAGTAGTACATGGTCCCATCCCATGGTAAATTTTGTATTACCAATCCATCGATCCAATGTGTGCTTGATTATGGATAGGGATGAGATTTGATTTACATGGACAGGTGTTTGTTATAGGACAATAGTGTCCTTCCAAACCATTCTACTGATGTTACAGATGAGGTTAGATCCTTGGACTGAGTATTTCTGTTGCCCTTTGACTTTCTAATGTTCAGTAGGTTTGTCAGTATTTGGTAAGAAGGTGCCTTGCATGTCAGACACATCTCACTCCTTAGCAGTCTCTAGGATACTCAGTATAGTGACATGGCTTTGAGGCACTCTATGTGGGACATACCATTTAGGCCATGTATTGTTTTGATAAGTAATCTTGGTGGGTGATCTAGATGCTGCATGCTTCTGGACAGATGACTGGTAAAGGGTGCTTTATACTCAAATATTTGGCCTGATGGATGAGTAAAGGGGGGCAATGACATCTCTAGTTCTAAGCACAACACAATTGTTCATAAGGTATGCAATATAAACAATTATGTCCACTGTCATAATAAAGTCCGTTTATAATTGGCCTGATGAGGGATGAGTAAAGGGGGCAATGACATCTCAAGTTCTAAGCACGACACAGTTGTTTATTAGCTATGTGATATAAAAGGACTTTATTACAGCAGCAGACACATTTCTCAATAGTTAGTGCACTGTCCAACTAAGTTCCCATTTCTCAAACAACTAGCTCAACCCTTAGGGCTGCATTGTCAATGTGGTGGTCTCCTAATATAGATGAGTTTGCAAAGGATATGATAATGCATGTCTTGGGATTTAGTTTCTGTCCATGATTCTTGCACCATTTATCTCTTTGGGCTAACCTTCATACAGAACAACAAAACCATTTGGAGATTCAATGACAGTTCCTAGCTTGCACTCATTTGCAATCCTAGCCAGAGCCATTTGCTATTGACTTTTACTTCAGAAAAGTAGATGAAAAACAGGAGAGGTCGCAGCACTGAATCACGGAGGACTCCAAAGGTGACTTGTCTATTTGTGGAGGTAACGTCCCCTATTTTGATCTCCTGTATCCTATCTGTGAGCCAGTTGGTAATCCAATGAGTGATGTAGGGTGTTACTCCCACTTTGTTTGGCTCATCTCCTGTACCCGAGTGTCAAAAGCTTTGAACTTATAGTGTATCAGTGTACCTTCATCTTTTGATTTGGTGACCTTTTCAAAAAAGTCCACCAAATCGGGTACTCCCAGTTTGTTTAGCTCTTCTCCTGTACCTGAGTGTCAAAAGCATTGACCTTAGAGTGTACCAGTATATATTCATCTTTTACTTTGGTGACCTTTTCAAAAAAGTCCACCAAATTGGATAAGTATGACCAGCGCTTGATGAATCCAAACTTAGATTGTTCCAGTGTTTGCCGATTTTCTCTGTCCTTAATGAGTAGTCCCATTTAAAGTCTTTCCATGGCTTTGCATATGATGTTGATCAGACTTATTTGTCTGTAATTGCCTGGGTCTTTGAAAGGTCCCCTTTATGCATGGGAATGAGTGAAGTGGTTCTCCATTTCATTTGTAGAAAACATTAAGGTGACTGAGGTTGAACAGTGATGTTAGGCAAATGGTTAAATTGTGCTTCATGCTATTTAAGATGAATCCAGAAATATTGTTAAGTGTCATCAATACAGTACTTTTGGCTTTTAGGATTTGGTCTAGTGTGATAGCTGGAAGCAAGTCAGCTTCAGGCACATCTTGTGGGATAGACAGATGGGAGAGAGGAGTAAAGTTTGAGCTGAATTTATCAGCCCGTAGGTTCACTATATCTTCAGTCCCATTATAGGTCACATCATTCACAATCAGCTCAGTGCATTGCTGAATTATTCTACTGAGATTGTGAACATAACTAAGAAATGTTTTGTGGTTTTTATTGGCTTGGGTGAATATTTTGGCCTCAGTTTTGGCTTTGGTGGATTTTATTTAGCTCCAAAGCTGTCTTTTTATTTCAGTGATGAGGGCTTTTTCATTCTGGGAATTGCTCATTTAAATTTGGGCAAAATTCCCTTCCTTTTAATGCAATGTTTGTTGATATGGTTCCACCACATTGGTTTGTTTCTGGGATTTGCCCTGCATGGGTTCATAGTGGGTACAGCTGCATCTATGCAGCTGTTTCCATGCTGGTATAGTGTGGTGGTGCTGTACTTTTCCATGCATTTAGTGGGTTAACTGGGTTTGGCAGAGATTTGAAGTCTTTCAGTGTATCACTTAAGAGTAGATAGTTATCTTACAGATGTTTCTAAAGCTACCTTAGGTAGAAGTTGCCTTTGGTTTTAATTTTATTTTGAAGGAGATGACTTTTTAGTCAGACCTAATAGGTGATAAAGATAAGCAAGGGATGGTGCAAGATGGTCCCTTATTAGTTAAACAAGATCCAAGATGTTGTTCCCTCTAGTCGGTACTCTGACTATTCTAGGGTGTTTTTATTGACAAAGTCCATGAATCTTTAGGTTTGTGCTAGTAGATGCATAGATTCCATGTCTATAGTTAAACAGTTTAGATCATCTAAGAAAATGGTATTTTGTTTAATACTGAGTGATTCCAGTTCATGTAAATAAACATTATGGCTTTCTTGGGACATAGAAGGAGTTCTATAGCTTGGTTATATATGATATAGGACCTTTGTGATGGCTATTTGGACATGGAGAAGCTCTGGAACAACATGCTTCATTCTACAACATCATGCTGCTTTACCAGCCTTCATGTGAGTCTCTTCTGGATGAAGATTGCGACACCTTCACCTTTTTTTCCCCTCCTGAGCATTATCTTGTCTAAAAATGTGACAGGCATTTTAGCCCTACACAACCAGAGCACTCTCCATCATTCTAAACTATGTCTGAGTCACTGCACAGACCTCTGCACCCTCCAGGGTTAGGTGTGCTTGTAGGTAATATAATTTCCTGTTTAGGCATTGATCAGTAACACCCTCAGATTTTGCCCTTGCTTGCTTTGTTATTTTGGTAGATTTATCAGGTTGGCATTGCCTAAAAAGGCATTATGAGGTGAACTATATATTTGCCAATAATTGAAACCCTAGAGGGAACAAATGCAGTCCAGCCCTGATGAAGCATATCGTCTGTTGATAATATCCTTCCAGGTCAACAAATCTTAGGCCTCCTACTAATGATACAAAAAGGAAACCATTTATTCAAGTAAATTATTTTTTACATTTTATTGTGTCATCATTGTTGGAGAAGGCAGCTCAGTGTTAGATTGGTAACTGCCTTGGGCACATAGTCTGAAAGCTCCAGCATTTCTTTTTTTATATAGCCTAGGAAGGTACATCTCAATTCATTGGCATCCACATGTGCTATGGCAAAGTCATACTGGGATTTATTGTTCAAGGACTTGAAGACGTGTGTGATCTAATGGAACCTGGCATCAGAAAAGCAAATAACCATCACTTTTCTGTTGCACATCTGTATGTCTTACAATAGCATCACCTATAACTACAGTATTTGATTCTGTAGATGCCTGCCTTATGGGCTTAGCATCCATGATTTTGGGACTTCTTGTGCTAGGTGAGGAGGTAGTCTTAACATGCTGAGTGTGCTTTGTACCTGGGTTAAGTTTTGGCGGTCTTTGAAGTTTAGGAAAGTTAATCTTTAGAGGCTCAATATATAATGAATTATATGTATTGTGATGGTCTTGGTGAGGTGTTGTATGCGGTGTACTGCTGACCATTTTGGTATCTGAGTTTACCGTGGGTGAGATTTTTTCTGAAAAAAACATTAAATATGTACATCCTTCACATTCTGTATTATGCTGTTTGAGTAATAGATGGCCATCAGATAGCAGGAGACATCTCTTACACTGTTTCACGATATCCATCTCAATCAGGCTGGCTACAGAAGTTGTGGGTAGTGCTGGTCCATTGTTTCAACAGTAATGACCCGGATGGGCAAGACTAACTACAAGTGCTTAATGATCAGTTTGTTTAGAATACACTTTAGGTTGACATACTACTAAGGTGCGGGAAAGGCCCAGTTGTTTGGTCATGGGTGTACTGCAGCAAGGTGTGTTTATTTTCACTTGAAGCAGGTTATTTCAGCCTCAGATGTACATTTCTAAGGTTGTATAGATTTTACCGGTATGTAATAGTGAAGACAGCTGGTATGTAATAGTGAAGACAGCTGGTATGTAATAGTGAAGACAGCTGGTATGTAATAGTGAAGACAGCTGTTCTGAAGACAACATAAATTAAAGTGAGTCCAACAGTGATGATGTGCTGATTGAAGCTCGGTGCAGCTTTCTCTCCTGCACTTTTTGATGAAAAAGCTTATTTCTGACAGATCAGGGCTTTTCTCACTTCTCAGAATCTTGAATAGAAGACCATATGCAGGCAAAGCCCTGTGAAGGTCATAGCAGATGACCTACAGATGTATCTAATCAAACAAGCCAATAAAGGAGTTTTATGCCTTCAGAATCAGTAAAAAATCACAGGTCAGTGACCCCAATTAAGTTAGAATTTAGAAACAACTTTTACAGTGGGGGCATGGAAAAAACAGTGATTAGTGAATGTACAGTAGGGAGCAGCAGGAAGGACAGTACTTAATGCATCATTGCCGCTGGGAAGGCTGTAACAAAGCAGCAAATGTAAAAACCTTAGGAAATTTAACAGACAAAAAAGCACTAGAATGCTACTTTAAGCAGACAAATAATAATCAGAATATAAGTCGCTAGCAGCAAAATCAGAATGTATACAGATTAGAAGGTCAGAAGTACAAATCCTGAAGCAACAATTACAATACTGCCACTATTGCAATCCAAACTATAGACTAAGACATCAGGCCACACAGAGATTTACCAGTAGTATTGCTTATGGAAAAATGCAGTGATAAAGGTTCAGATCCTGATGTAGTTTACAATTCTGCCACAATTGTGATAGAAACTATAAGACTAAGGTTCCAAACTGGAATGTAACTACAAGACTAAGGTCCCAGACTGAGTTAAAATGCAAATAGTTAACTTTTACAAGTAATTCTATTTACAGTGATAGAAATCCAGTATAATGTATAACTGATAAAGGATTTTCAAGTTTTAATTCAAAGTTGAAATGGATATTATTATGATTAAGTTCAATAGGTACAAATAAAGTAATCCAGAAAAAATATACAGAATATTTAAAGTGTTTACACATCCAAACAAGCATAAAATTGAAGGCTGAGTTAACTGCATTTGGTAGTTTTCCAATTCTGAATCATATTTAATAGCATCTGCCTTTAAAACAATACTTTACTGGTTAGATTTTAACTATGAGGCAGTATGGAAACGCTTACATGAAAGTATACTTGTCGAGTCCATATTGAAACTTCCTTTAGATGCATACAGTATTAGAAGCAATAGTTGAACTCAATTTATAAAAAGCTTTTTTATGTAGTCGTATAACACATGCTATTAATTCTACATGCATTAATAACTTCCTGAGAATTCATAAAAATTTTATTTATAGATATTCAGAAATGAAACGTTGCATTTTTTTTCTATTTTTTCCCTTTGCAGTCACAGTGTCTTTTATAGTATAAATTTGAAGAAAATGTGTAAAGTAAAGGAAGGGAATATAGTATTTTGGTTTGTATCTGAAAAGATGGGAAGTCTATTGGCAACTAATTTTTCAGGCTGAAGGATGGCCAAGAATTAATGAAAATATTTCTATTTCTATCTAGTCTTTTAAAATTAACACCCTTATTAAAATGATTTTTGTACTAGTATACCAATTTTAGTAAAAGGGCAGATGTGGCCATATGACATTAACAATTTCTGGACAAATTAGGGTATTGTTGCTTTAAGCTGATGAGATTGGCTACTGCTCACATCCTTCACTTGCAGTCTTTTTTAAAAACTCAGGATACTCTAGTCATGTTATCTGAAGAAGTCTTGGATTTATCCAAGATGAAAGCACTTATCATTTTTTAGCGTTTTGATGGTTTACATTGGAAAGTGATTGTATTAACTGTGTATCATGTTTCTGATGTTAACTTTAATATTAATCTCTAAAGGTTTTATGTTGTTAGTCCAGTGTTGATCCTTTCTTCAGTCACATTTTTTTTTGTTTTAGTAGTCTATGAGTTTCAGAGTTCTTATGTGTTTATAATTTTGATTTGTTTAAAAAGGCAGTAAATCATTTTATTCTGATAAAATTATAAATCAGTATGTCAACTCCAAATGATTTGATTTTAATTAAAAATTTCAGAAAATATCTACTAAAAAAATACACAGATAACTCTGAGTGATTGAGATGTACCTTGCACAAACTGTATTTGGGAATCAGTCACATTCAAGTAGGAGGTTACCAAGATTATACAAGTTTGTCCTCACTTTTAGTGCCAAACTTCATGAGCAAGATGAGGATAATAAAAAAATGATCTTGGTGTTATACAGAGCCATAACCTCTACATTGTTTTGAAGAATATTTTCTTGGAAATGTATTCCCAGACTGCTTCTTACCCCTTATAAGATAAACAACATATTTACATCTTTGGATCCTGTAAATTTAGAGACATAATATTATATCAGTTACATTAGACTGAGAGTCATTTTTAACTCTTATGATTATTGGAAACAATATTGAACAAATGTTAGTGATTTTCTGGAGTTAACACGATGTAATAATTTTCATCTTTCAAGGTGGTTAATTTTATTATTAGAATGCTTTTTATTAAAATTGGCTTTGTGGCTCTGTCTCCCTGTCTGTCTATTGTTCGGTGGTTCTATGCCCCTCAATGTCTCAACTCACACCTACATCCACTGGGAACAAATCAGTATGCAATATACTGTACTTCAGCATCCTGGACAGCTTAGCACTTAATAGGCAAGAGAATGAAGATGCATTGAGGATTCTCTCTTTTACTTTTTAATTTTTAAGTAAAATGCAACAGTGATTATGCATGCATAATTACAGAATTATTGTTATGTTTTACTTAAAAACTAAAAAGTAAAAAATAAAAAAAATAAAAAAAAAAAGATTTTCTTTTTTAATAAAGAATGATGTTTGTCAAGTCACTCTCAAAAGTAAAATATAAGGAAGAAGAGTAACAACTTTGCAAAAGCAAGCACATACAAGCTGATTTCAGAAAAGCATTCAAGACTGGTTTTGCTGATTGCTGGTACTTCTTCAGCTACCTCCATAACAGAATCAACAAAAAAGTCTCAAATGCTTTTCTGAAATTGGCTTGTCTGAGTTTCCTTTGCAAAGTTGTCACTCTTCTTTCTCATTTTTTACTTTTTAGAGCAACTCAATAAAAGGCATGCTTTATTAAAAAACTTTTTTTATATTTTTATTTAATGCTACAATTCATAGGTGTATATGAAGTCTGAGAATGTTTTGTTATGGAATCCATTACTTATTACAAAAAAACTATTACTAAAAATGTAAATGTAGAGCTCCCTCCTTCAATTGGTTTATTCTGTTGACCACTTATGTGTGCTAGAAAGAAATACACTTAATTAAATTAACTGTAAGAATACAGCATCAAATTATAACTGCAGAACAAGACTAACTATATTATTAGAAAAATATAACAATTAATGTATGTAAATGTACAGTATGTTTAGTGATTTGTATACATTTGATTACTTTATTGATGTAATATTGGTACATTTTATAAATAATTGTGTTTTTTAATCTTTGCTGATTTACTTTTTTCTTTTCTTGAATATTAAAATAAAAATATATTTGGGTAAAAAGGTTTTCCCCCATGAAAGACATGGTACTGCTGGAATGATGATATGAGGGCTGATAAAACTTAATCTACTATATATTCACTTCCAGTTTCATTACTTTTTCTCAGTTAGTCATCCATATCAACAGTGTTGGTATTGTATTCAAAGTGTGCATGAGGTAGTTATTGATTGGGGGGAAATACTGGATTGATAGTAATGGGTGGTGACGGATGCTATGAGAGACTTTGTTAAGGAAGATATGCAAGCTACATAGTGCATTTATTTCCACTGGCTGCCTGTTCTTACAAATTAATCGCCATAACAGTTTTGTAAAAAGGATATCAATTTATGCTTGCATTAAAAGTAATTGACCCCATCCGAGTTTTTTGCAGAAGACACAAATATCAAGGAACACACTAAATTGTTGAAAATGGGTTACAAAGATGAAGTTTTCTCTTCCTGTGTGCCATGTAAATTACATTCTGATGGTAAGAATTTATCACCCTCCACTAAGGATAATATTTTAACTCTTGCAGGACTAGAAGTACAGCAAACACAATTTATAGTATGTGCTGCAACAGTTTTTGAGAAAACAGTGGATGCCACCACTGTGTGGTTGCAGACCTTATTGCAAAGTCCAAACAATCACATGCAATAACTGAAAATCTAGCTATCACATTGGCATAGCAGAGGTTTAAAATAATTGTTAGCGAGGAAGGTTTTAGTTATACAAGTTGATTAATCAATGGATGTCATGGGAATGGCGTCTATTTTAGAAGACCGAAAGTTTAAAATCACGAACTCTCTAAAGAGTGAAAGTGGCAGAACTCAAAGTGCTTTTTTGAGATCACAGTACAGTGAAGATCGGAATACATGACTTTTCCTCACTGTAGTGTGATCTCGGAGATGGAATATATATTTAGCGTAGGGGTTAATAATGATTTTGAGGTCCGGCATTTTCGCTCTTTAGAGTGTTCGCGATTTTAAACTTTCGGTCTTCTAATATAGACCCATGGGAATGAACTTACATGAGATATGTTAATGATAAATGCATAGCAGAACAAAATGTTATGCAGATAAATACCTGAGCACATGGCAATATAATAGACATTTAAAGTAAATGCAACCTTCTTTCTGGAAGAAGGTCTGCAATGGAAAGATGTGTTAGTTTTTGCCCAGATAATGCAGCTTCCAGGACAGGTAAAAGGAAAGGATTTCTGTTCAACTTTACGAACTATCCCAATGTACAAGTGAATAATTGCTTTCTTGCATTGTGAAGCTCTGTTTGAAAAAACTTTACCACAAGAAACTAAAGCAGTACTTCATTTAACTGTAAAAAGTTTCTTTAAGTCCTGCCCATGAAATAATTGTTTAAAATATTATGTGAAGAGATGGAAACTGATCACATTTGTGTCTTCATGCTGTTTTAGTGATTACTGTTTTGGTCAAAGTCTGTGTATGAATGTGAACTTGGATTTGCATTTGCATCTGACAAAGTGTGAATTGTTTGACTAAAATCATGTGTGTGTGTATGTGTGGGGGGGGCATGTGAATTTTAGATGGGGAAGACTTCTACATTGATGAAAATATGTGTGTGTGTGTGTGTGTGTGTGTGTGTGTGTGTGTGTGTGTGTGTGTGTGTGTGTGTGTGTGTGTGTGTGCGCGCGCGTGTGCGTGTATGTGTGTATGTGTGTGTGCGTGAGTGTGTGTGTTAGGGTATAAAAATATGAGTTAAATAATAAGAATGAAGGTTATATGTCTGTGAATTTGAGATCAGTGTGTGTGGGGGTGTGTGGGGGGTGAGTTTGTTTGAAAAGATCAGCAAGTAAATGCATGTGTATGTGTGTTTGTATGTGAGTGTAATATGTTACTGTGCATGTTTGAGTTCACAAGTGCATGGAGATCAATGCAACAGCATATGAATCAGTTCACAATTAGCAGACACTGGGGTTAAAAAGTTTCTCTTTTTTCCACTGTTATGTAGCCTTTCTATTAGTATATAATATGCTGCTGCAGTGTAGGCATATAGGGGCTTGCTCCTCTGCAAAAAAAAAAACTTATTTTCTTATTTTTCTTTCAGAAGTTGATGGAATGAGCCAACAATGATTTATATTTGCATGAAACAAAAAATGCTGCGTGAAAGTTTTAGAGAGGATTATTGATAAACGCATATGCAGGGTAGTAGAATGTAAGATGGGAGATGAGCAGTTCGGATTCAGGACAGGATGAAGCACAAATGACCCAAAGTTTGCATTGAGAGAGATAGTTGAGAAGAAGCTAGAGATGAGGAAAGAGTCCAGCTGGGCATTCCTAGACTTAGAGAAAGCGTATGACAAGGTCCCAAGAAAGCTGACCTGGGCAATACTGTGGTGGTTCGAAGTCTCAGAAACTTTGGTAGGATTAGTGCAGGCTATGTACAAGGATCCAATGACTCAAGTACAGTGTTCAGCTTCACAGAAGGATTCCCAGTAGGAGTGGGTGAACACCAAGGTTCAACTGTGAGCCCACTTTCGTTCATACGGGTGATGGACTACATCAGTGAACAGGCTGGAGGGGACAGATCAACAAAGTTGCTGTATGCAGATGATGTGGCAGCATAGGCAGACTCTGAGCAAGAACTCCAGCAAAGTATAGAGCAATGGAATACAAAACTGTTAAATAAAATCAAGAATTCAATACACAGGAGGTTCAGATTCAAAAGTTTACTAGTGTACACCAGGAGGCAAAAAACATACAAGTACAGAATTTTGTCTAACATGAAACAGGAAGCACACAATTTTATATAGGTTTAACATTCAAGCTGTGCCCACCATACTGACGTGATATGTCACAGGGCATCTACATCACTTTAGCTTACAGTCCTCTATTCATAAAAACTGCTGATGCTGTATATTTTTAAAAAGTTTTCCTCTGGTTACAATACGGCCTTGCTATCCATCTGGTCAGACATAATGTCTTTCTGTAATGTAAAGTTACTTCTTCAAGATTTCATATCAGTTCGAATACAATAGCAGATTCAGTCTTTTAATACACATCTTTGTTCTCTGTTACACTTTCCTACCAGCTGCGTGCTATCTCAGTAACACATATACAAGGCCAAATCATCCCAGCAGGAAAGAGCAGAAGATTTCATTATTTCACACATTTAATTTCCTGACCCAGCAGATAATCTCTTGTGAAAAGCATAAACATTAAAACTTGCTAAGCTAGATTCTGCCAGGGTTGAAGGTCAGCTTGCTTCAAGCCACACTGCAGTTTCAAAACTACTTACATTTACACATTAATTAATCCTTTCTGTTATATGATTAATAGAATAAAATGCATTGTATACTACTTTGCTTTTAAACTAACATTTCTCATATATTCAAATACACATTTTTCTAACATTTTCCCCCTATTAATACTTTTTATTCTATTTTGAAGTATGCATAGTGTCATTTCATCTCCTAACCTTTTCCACTTAGGATTTTCAGCTAGGTGAGTCATTCAATCTATACTTCAGCAAAAATGTCATCTGAGATCAATTTTTCAATCTCAATATCTTGGTACAACGTTTCAGTAACAGATGCAGCAATAAAATCTTTGATTAATGTTTTCATGCAGGGAATTCCACAGCAAACACATGCTCCTATTAGGAGTATACCCACACAAATGGCAATCAGAATATTCATTAGGATGGGTGGGTTTGGGCCTGGTTCAGTCATGGCTGATACTTGCTGAATTACCTCTAGGTGATTATTAATTTCATGCCTGTTATCTGGTATATACGCACAGCATTCTTCTTTGATAAGCACGCACGTACCACCTCTCACCACTAGGGTGAAGTCAAGAGTCATTCGATTTTGTAGCACAACAGTTCTCATTGCATTCAGTTCATCAGTCACCAATTCTAGGGCAGAAAAAGTTGCATTACTCATTACTTCGAGAAGTTTAGACAACTTCCTCAGCTCCCAGATCGATTTGACTGCTCCATAGGCTGGGAATATTCCTGCCCAAGATATAACACTGTCACTCAAGTCCATATGAGTCAATTTGCTTTTGTCTTTCATGGTATTATGGTCTTTCCAGCCAGCTTCGATCTTTCCAACTGGATTCACAGGTTTTTCAACTGGACCTTCAGGTTTTCGGGCTGCTTCTCTCACGTTTCGTATCTTACCCAAAGGTAATTTTGCAGTATGTCTTATTGCCGGAACCAAGTAACCCAAAAAACAACTGCCGGACCAATTCTCAGGTAACCATTTATATGCCTTTTTCCCACAAATAAAATAACAGTTTTCTACTTTAGTACTAATACGCATCAGCCCTGCATGAAACATTTTCTGATCTATAACTGACAATTGTTTAAACAAAACAGGATTCTTGCGAATGTCATTCATGGTTGTTTTCAATGAGTTCAAATATGAGTCATAATTAGTATTGCAAAAAGTATTGCCATTACTATTCTTAATATAACACTGGTAAGATATGGTTATATTACAATTGCTCCAGCCCACCTGGAGGGTATCATTTTTATAAAAACATACAATTCCTTTTTGTGTGACAGGTAAAAATAAAGCTATTTTGTCCAGTGATCTCACAGTTCCTGTATTGAAGAGTAAATACTCCCAAGTCTCATTTATCCCCAAAGGGACAGCGGACATTATCAGTCCTCCATATGCTGTTGGTATAGCTGTACAAACCCAGCAATTTGAAATGTTCATAGTCTCTGCATATACACGTTTCATGCCTAGGTATGTGTCAAAATTTGGATGCCAGTCTATAGACGTTTTGTCATGCCTTCCCACTTTCACTTGTGTGGTTGTGTGTAGGATAAACCACAACAAGAGGAAAATTGTCACAATTACAGTCAATAAATGTATACTCAAAATGATTATGCAACATCTCTCAGGTTGATCTAGAATTCTATTTGCTTTGTTTTTGGCCATCTCGGTCTGGTTGTGTATCAGTCACAAAGTTTTTATCAAGTTGAAAGTTCTTTACCGGTTTGCAGTGTGTCAAATGAACCCAAGACGTCTTCTCGGCCACTCTAACTGCAGTAGGCATTGCCAACAGAACCTGGTACGGTCCTTCCCACTTTGGACTCGCCCAATTCTTCCTTTTCGTCACTTTCAGCCACAGAAACGTCCCCGAGGCCAAGGCTGCTTCCACCGGTCTGGTCTGTTCCTTATCTGAAAAAGAGTTAAACTGCAAAACAGATTTATTTGTTAACAGTTTCCTCATATAACTAGCTAATGAACTGTCAGCCTCTTGCTCTGCAGGCATGAGAGCTTTCCACTGAGGCACATAATATGGTCTCCCAAAAACCATTTCAAAGGGAGTCAAACCCTTTACATTTGGAACCGTTCTCATACTCAGCAGTGCCAAAGGCTGACAGTGTATCCAATTCTTTTGGGTTTCCTCAATTAGCTTCCTAAGTTTACTTTTGAGGGTACTATTGTACCTTTCCACCAGTCCTGCTGACTGTGGGTGGTAGGCACAATGGTTCTTTAAGGAGATACCAAAAAATCTCCCAAGTTGCTGGATTGTCTGGTTTATGAAATGAGTGCCGTTATCACTATAAATCCTTTCCGGAATGCCAAATCTAGGGATTACATCTTTTATCAGGGCTTTTGCCACTGTTGCTGCATCCAGGTTTTTGGTTGGAAAAGCTTCTACCCATTTGGAAAACATGTCTACGATAACTAAACAAAACTTTTTCCCTTCACATTTATTCAATTCTATGAAATCCATACAAATAGTATGGAACAGATACGGTGGTATAGGAAAACTTCCTTGCTTGGTTTTAAATGCCCCTTGTGCATGGTGCTTGTTACAAGTATGACAAGCTGCACAAACTTTTTGTGTGTAATTTGTGAATCCGTATGTTTGGAATATTCGGTTTACTAACTGTACCATCCCCCCTTTTGAGACATGGCACTGCCCATGGCTCAACAAAGCTGCATATCTAAATAAATTAGAAGGCAATATCGGTTTTCTCTCTTTGGAAATGTACAGTCCATTCTCAAGAATTGCACCTCGTTTTACCCATTTTTGTTTTTCTGCTTTTGTAGTAAGCGTCTGCATTGTTTTTAACATGTCTAAATCTAAAATCTCAGAGGGTTGTAATTCCTCATTCAAAAGTAAAGTTTCTGAGTCTGAGGCTGCTTGCTTTGCAGCTGCATCAGCTCGTGCATTGCCTTTTGAAATCTTATCCTGTTATTTTGTATGAGCTACACATTTACAAATAGCTACTTTGGTAAGTAACTGAATAGATTCTAATAACTCCAAAATAAATTGAGCATGATTAATAGGTTTTCCACTAGATGTTATCATTCCCCTATTTTTCCATTGTTGTGCAAATACATGTACTGTAGAAAAAGCATACTGACTATCAGTATATATGTTTACACACTTGTTTTTTGCTAAAGTACATGCCCTCGTCAAAGCTATCAATTCTGCTGCTTGTATAGATAAGTTATGTGGTAAGGAATGGGCTTCTAGAATTTCAGTGTCTGTAACTACTGCATACCCCACCAGATTCTTTCCTGTAGGACCCCTTCTGCATGAGCCGTCCACGTAATATGTCACCTCGGCATTAACCAAGGGCATATCTGTGAGATCTTGTCTAGGTAAAGCTAACTGTTCAATTTCCTGCAGGCAGCTGTGTGGTGTGCCATCCGCGGGAGTTGGAAGTAATGCTATGGATTTAATGTCGTACATCGTTCAATTGTCATATGAGGTTGGCTCAGCAGTATAGTCATACATGAAAGGTGTCTAGCAGGAGAAAGGTATGCCACTTTTTCTTGCAGTAAAATTATTGCAACTGCATGAGGCACTCTCAATGTGAGAGGGTGGAATAACACCGCTGAGGCTGAAGCCTGTACTGCCATTGCAGCTGCAACTACTGCTTGTACACAGTGAGGCAAAGATCGCACCACTGGGTCTAGCTGTGATGAATAGTAGGCTATGGGGCGTTGCTTGTCCCCATGTTGTTGCGTCAGTACTGACGTCATATATCCTTGCTTGCAATCTACGGTCTGAAAGAACCGTTTGTGATAATTTGGAAGTCCTAAAACTAATGAAGAAGCTATCAACTGCTTCAACCTGCAGAAAGCCATTTCTGCTTCGGTTGTCCATTGTAAAATATCTTGTGCTGCCATTGGTGTCTTATATATCAAGTCAGTCAGTGGAGCAGATTCCAAAGCATAATTTGGTATCCAGCTCTGACAGAAATTAGTTGTACCCAAGAAAGACATAATTTCCTTCTTGGTTGCTGGTTTGGGTGCTTGCAAGATTGCTGTTTTTCTTTCCTTGTCTAATATTCTACTTTCATTGAATATTACATATCCCAAGTATCTAATTTGTTTTCCCCAAAGTTGTAACTTACTTTTGTTTACTTTGTGTCCTTGTGTTGCTAAAAATTTCAATAACGCCACAGTATCTTCCCTGCATTGTTGCTGGGTGGGGGCTGCTAGCAAGATGTCATCTACATAAAGTAGAATTTGACTACCTCCTGGTGGGGTAAACCCTGCCAGGTTGCTAGCCATTTCTTGTGCAAATATTGTTGGACTCTCACAATATCCCTGTGGTAGTCGAGTATATGCATACCTTTTACCCTGAAATGTAAATGCAAACCAATATTGACTATCAGGATGTATAGGTATCGAGAAGAAAGCAATATCTACCACAGAGAAATACTTCTGTTGTGGTTTTAAATCATTTAACAAAGTATATGGGTCTGGCACCGTAGGTGCTCTAGGTATTACCGCATTATTTACAGCTTGTAAATCTTGTACCATCCGCCATTCGCCATTCGCTTTCTTAACAGGAAATAGGGGTGTATTACATGGTGAATCAGGAGATTCTACCAGTACTCCCTCTTTGAGTAATGCTGCAATTATAGGCTTAATTCCTATTTCTGCATCCTTTCTCAAAGGGTATTGTCTTTTCTGTGGTCTAAAAGCTGACTTTCGGGTAATTGTAACTGGTCCTGCTGTTCGAATAAGTCCTACATCTGACTTGCCTGTTGACCAAAGAGTTGTTGGAATTTCACATAAGGCCTTTTCTTCTTCTTCTAATAAAAATGCTAATCAGCTGTCCTCGCTAGATTGCAAGTGTACAGCTGGATGTGTCTGTGTCAACCAATTCAGTTTTTGTTTTTGTATCCCTTGTTCTGATAGTTCTAAATCAGTCTGTTTTTCCCATCTTGTTACTTTTTCTCCTAAGTCTGCCCATTTTACACTTTTATTCTTTGTCAAGCTGACATGTGGTAATCGATTTGATCTATATAATGCAAGGAATTCTTGAGGTAATGAACAGCTGACTACACTGTTCCCCTCAGTATCCCAGTACAAAGTACGCAATACTAGTCTAGTTGCACGATTTCTGAACAATTCTTGCTCATACTCTCTATCAGGTCCTGGTGTAGTACAGTAGTATAGAGTACAGTGTAACAAATGCTGTCGATCAGTGTCGAGGGAGGGGGCTTTACTGATGGCTATGTTCATCAGTTCCTCGGTTACTGCCCATGGACCAGTCGTGACTAGGTCCTGGCTGTACTAGTAAAAAGTTTCACCCTCCAATCACACTACAAAGGTACCATTTGTCTCTCTGCCTCCATACCTTGTACAGTTGGAACTACTGCTATGCCAAATACCTGCATAAGGTCCCTGCCCAATAGGTTTACTGGACACTTTGCAGAAACAACAATTTTACTTCTCTGGGTCATACCTGAAACAGGGTCAGTTATTGCTATATCATGGGAAAGTGGGTCCCTGTATAGCTGTCCATTTGCTGCTTTTACTAGTATATAATCAGGTGATTCGGAATGTTCCGTGATGCTCCTGAGTCACACAGGAATTTGACTTCCCTTCCTTCCACCAGAAGTGTAACTTCCGGTTTCGTATCTGCTAAGCAGAGCTCTAAGCTCAATAATGCTAAGTCCAAAATCTCACTTTCTTCATCCTTCATATCTGCTTGCACTTCCTCTACTCCTTCTATCACATTTACATTTGTTTTCTGTTTATTAACTTTTCTTGATGATTTCTGACTTTCACATGATGTGTCTTCACTATCATATAGTCAGTCCTCATCTCCCTTATCTTCTGAAATTACCTTTTTTGTTTTGCTTACAATCCCTTGCTAGATGTCCCTTTTTCCCGCACTTGAAGCATTCACCTCTCTTTTTCCTCTCTTCAATATCTTCTGATCGTTTGTCAGACTGTTTGTTTCCCTGAGCATTCTTCTTGCCCTTTTTACCTGACTGTAACACAAACACGTCAGCTCTGTCTTCAGCAGTGAAGACTTGCGCCTTCTTTTTCTTTTTACTATTAAAATGTCTTTCAGCATGTCTAGCATATTCAAGTAAGGCTTGTAGCCTCCCTGTTTGATGGTTTAGCATATGCTTCGTAATGAAGCTACTAATAGGTGCAATGCAACCTTTCAAAAATGCATTTTTCAATTGTTGTTCATACGGGGAATCATTCGTTTGGTTCTCAGGAACCGTCATACCGCTATGATTATTAAAACATTCTAATAATCTAGCATAATACCCATCTATCGTCTCATTTTCCTGTTGTATGCATTGATTAATGCAAGTCCAGTCTGCTCTAGGTTTCCATTTCTCAGAGATTCGGTCTGTAAGACCTTTCACTCTGTTGTCTAATTCTGTGTCACTATGTGGGAGGGGTTTAAGCTCTGCATTACGAGGATTCCAGGTGCCACAAATCATGTTCCAATCTGGACCTATAATTTGTCTTACTACTTTTTCTACTTCTTCTCCATTCAAGTGGTAACTCAATCTCAAGCCTTGTAAATCTTCTAAAAATTTCATAAAATTAGCTTTCGGATGGGGGATTCCCTCAGTAGCTTTCTGGATATCCTCCGGTTTCCATGGTCTATATACTAAGAGTGTTGGGTCCTGCCCTTCCTGTCTTGCCTGAGGATTTGGAACTTCTATAAGTGGGCATATTTCTTCCTCACTCTCATCCTGTAGGTTTCTCTCTATTTGATATAATTCTGTGTCCCTATGTGTTTTACGTGTTCGGGACCTAGTTTTAATAGGATCTCTAACAAATGGTCGTGGTCTTGCTGAAACTTCAGGATAACGCAGAGGCGGACCAGCCTTTCCACTTGCTTCATATCCTGTAAAGGGTAAGGGAGGGGGCAAAGGAGGAGGAGGGGGAACTGTCGCTATTACCAAGTTATTATCCTCTTTGTCTAAGAATGTTTTTGAATTTTTCAGCTTCTGCTCTCTACGATTTGCTTCCTCAATCCACCTGTGTGCCTGAGGAATGCCTAATTGGCGTTGCTTTTTTGCCTGACTTCCCGCATCAGATTTAAGCTGTTTAAGGAGTTTAACTAGTGAAGTTTTATCTAGTTTACCATCAAATTCATATTTGTTAACCCATTTCGTATAATACCTAACGTTATCGGAATGTTGTAATTGCATGTATTTTGCGTCTTCGGTTATGGGCGGATCTCGCGATGTTTTAGTGCACTGATTTTCCATAGTAAAAAAAATGTTACGTAACCCTTTTTATCACGTGATATCAAATTCTCAGTTCCTGTTCACAGTTTATCTAGAATAACTGCCAACCTTATTCTGTTACCCTGATCTATGACCAAATATACAGTACTTCCTTTTGTCCCTGATCTGCAAAACAAATCTTGACAACAATATACTGTAACCTAGTCCCTGATCTAAAACAGAAAAAAGGCAAATTCTTCCTACCTGAGCCTCCTGGTGTTGAATCGTCCAATATCCGCTCATCGGCCACAGATCAGAAAGTGGCCATCCTCTTTAAATGACAATTCAGTCGGAGGTCTTTTCACCCAAGAAGAACCATTTCGGTAACTTCTCCTGCGCAGTATTCGACCACCAGTAGACTCTGATCTGCAGCTGTCCGAGGGAATTCCGGCTAAGAAGGACCAAACTGTTAAATAAAATCAAGAATTCAATACACAGGAGGTTCAGATTCAAAAGCTTACTAGTGTACACCAAGAGGCAAAAACGTACAAGTACAGAATTTTGTCTAACATGAAACAGGAAGCACACAATTTTATATAGGGTTAACATTCAAGCTGTGCTCACCTTACTGACGTGATATGTCACAGGGCATCTACATCACTTTAGCTTACAGTCCTCTATTCATAAAAACTGCTGATGCTGTATATTTTAAAAAAGTTTTCCTCTGGTTACAATACAGCCTTGCTATCCATCTGGTCAGACATAATGTCTTTCTGTAAAGTTACTTCTTCAAGGTTTCATATCAGTTCGAATACAATAGCAGATTCAGTCTTGTAATACACATCTTTGTTCTCTGTTACACTTTCCTACCAGCTGCGTGCTATCTAAGTAACACATATACAAGGCCAAATCATCCCAGCAGGAAAGAGCAGAAGATTTCATTATTTCACACATTTAATTTCCTGACCCAGCAGATAATCACTTGTGAAAAGCATAAACATTAAAACTTGCTAAGCTAGCATCTGACAGGGTCGAAGGTCAGCTTGCTTCAAGCCACACTGCATTTTCAAAACTACTTACATTTACACATGAATTAATCCTTTCTGTTATATGATTAATAGAATAAAATGCATTATATACTACTTTGCTTTTAAGCTAACATTTCTCATATATTCAAATACACATTTTTCTAACAAAAACTGAAGGCACATGGGATGAAACTTCTTCTCGCTATGTAATCCAATGTAACTACTGTCTGTTTATTTTAACTGTGGAGCTTTTCTCCCCAGGCCTCTGCTGAAAATGAACCTACGTCCAGTCGGACACTCCCAGTCAAAAAATATAAATAAATAAATAACTAAGCACAGATAAGACAGTGGTAATGGCAGCAAGCTGGGGAAATCAGAAGAAGTTGAGAACTGAGATAGAAGGGAAGATAGTGGAACAGGTAAATAGCTTCAAGTATCTGGGAGGGGTGGTTGAGGAGAAGGGAAGTCTGAATGAAAAGTTCAAAGCTAGAATCAGAGGGACTGCCGCCAACTGGCATAGAGTGCCAGGTGTAGTCTATGACAGAAGAATGCCAAAGAAGCTGAAAAGTGAGGTGTACAAGACAGTGGTGTGACCAGTATTACTGTATGGTACAGAAACCAGAGCTGTAAAGGCAAAGCAGATGAAGAAGCTAGAGGTGATGGAAATTATGCACTCTGTGGGACAGATGAAGAAATAAGCACATAAGAGCAGAAGCCAAAGTAGTTCCAGTTGCAGAAAATATCAAAGAGAACAGATTATTGTGGTTTGGACACAGGTGCAGAAAAGCAGAAGGTAATCTGATGAAGAAGATTTGGGACAAACAGGAAGAAGGTAAGAGGGAACAAGGACATCCAGCAAAGAGGTAGATGAATTGTGTGAAAGAAGATCTGTGACAGTTAGGCATGAGTGTCGAAGAAAGCAGGAGTGTAGCACTGAATCAAGAGAGATGGAGACAGTTAACATAATTCCCTGACCCCCTGTAGAAAATGAGGAAAAAGGGGGCTGATGATGATGATGGCTTATGTTTTAAGGTATCACTTATGATGAACATTTCATTCCTGGACTTGTCACAAACTTAAATAATATTTCTATACAAATAAAAATAAAGCACACTGACAACCACAGACGAAATAACCAACAAACTTTGAGTGTGCAATGTATACCACACGAACACCTCCGATATTTTCTGCACAAACACCGCTGATATTCGATTCAACAATATGTATACATGTATATATATATATATATATATATCTATATATATATATATATATATATATATAGATATATATATATATATATATATATATATATTTATAGGTCTATTTTGTTTCATCAAATTTACCACTTATCCGAACATCAAAAACTCGAGACAAATCCACAGAAAACATAATAAACTGAAACAACGAATCACTTGGCCATCAGGGTAAACTTTGCCCTTTTCCCAACTATAGTGTGCTCTTGGTATATGTAGCTAGGTGGTGTGGGAGGTAATGGCCCCCAATGGGTTTAATTTGTTTCCATTTTTTTTTTTTGTCTTGGTGGCCAAGTGGTTGGTTTCCCTGTAAAAAATATTAGTGATTCTTTGCTTCAGTTTATTACGTTTTCAGTGGAGTTGTCTCAAGTTTTTGTCATTCAGGTAAGTATAAATTTGATGAAACAAAGTAGACCCATATCTAACTCTCTCTCACTCTCTCTCTCTTTACACACACACACACACACATATATATATATATATATATATATATATATATATATACACACGGGTCTACTGGAGGAGAACCGACCGCATTCGCCGACCGCGGGAAGAGGAGACTAAGCGACCGACAGGTAGGTTCACCGACAGGAGATTCGCCGACAGCGGAAAGACCGACAAGGAAATGTCGTTACATGATGAGTGTGCGACAGTGATGGAGTTAGGAGCGGTCAGGTAAGTGTACGAACTTGTGGGATGTCGGGTTAGGCTGTGGGAAAGGTGAGTGTGTGTTTGTGTCGGAGGTAGGGTTCAGGTTAGGTAAGTGTGTGATAGTGAGGGACTGTAGTTTTGGGACGGGTTAAGTGAGTTAGGGTGCAGGTAGGTGAAGTGCGATGGTGTGGTGCTTGGGTTAGGGGTGGGTAAGTGAGTTAGGGTTAGGGTGCAGGTAGGTGAAGTGTGCGATGGTGTCCTTGGTTAGGGGTGGGTAAGTGAGTTAGGGTTAGGGAGCAGGTAGGTGAAGTGTGTAAGTGAGTTAGGGTTAGGGTGCAGGTAGGTGAAGTGTGCGATGGTGTCGGTGCTTGGGTTAGGGGTGGGTAAGTGAGTTAGGGTTAGGGTGCAGGTAGGTGAAGTGTGCGATGGTGTCGGTGCTTGGGTTAGGGGTGGGTAAGTGAGTTAGGGTTAGGGTGCAGGTAGGTGAAGTGTGCGATAGTGTCGGACGTTAGGGTTAGGGTTTAGGTTTAGGTTAGTGGATGTGTTGTTGTGTGCTTGTGTATTTGGCGTATTTTGTGTCGGTGTTTTGTTGTTCGGTATGTTGCGGTGTCGGTGTGGTGTGTTGTCGGTTGTTTGGGGTCGGGGATGTGTGTGTCGGTGATTCGTACGTTCGGTGTATGAAAGTAGACCCATACACACACACACACACACACACACACACACACACACACACACATGCACGCATAATCCTTTTTCCTGAATTCTCCCTTCCTTCTTGCACAAACATATCTTTCACAAAGCCTCCTCACACCTCTGCACCTTTCTTAGACTCGGCATGTTTTTTATGAGGAACAACCAGGTTTGCATCATAGAGGTTGAAGGTTTAGTTTATTAATTCTAATTCCCAGTTCTTTGTCTAGAAAGGGACATTTTAATTTTTGAAAAGAGTGTTGGACCCTTTTGGAATTTTTCCTGCAAACCCTTTGCCTTTAAAGTTAACACTGCCTTTTGAATGGCTCTTAGGTCCCTATATCTATATCTTGGTATACCAGCTAGGTAAATCCTTACATCAGAGTGACCATATTCTCAGTTTTCTTCAGTACTGCTTCGATTTCCTGAATCTGTGTTGGAGTAAGCTGCTGGGACAACACTACCTTGTTCAACAAAGTCTCAGACTGACAATCACTGAGAAAGTCCCTCAGAAATCCCCCCTCTGTTCCTCCTGTAATCCACTGAGATTCTGAGTATCGCTGTCTTTGTACTGAGGCACTGCTTTATTCTGTTGCCATGGCATAGTTTTGTTTCCTTACTTGGCAAATTTATCACATCATCAACATCTCCTACCTTCCTCAAAGACATAGCAAGATCATTTCACACCACCTCTAACTTGTTCTTTTAAACAGAAATCTGCACCATTACTTTTTTCCTGAATTTTGGGATTCTACTCTTCAGTCATACCAAAATTTTGTGTAGTTGTTTTAATTATGAAATATGTTTCTTTGCCAACCCCTTGAGCTGTCTAAGCTTAGTTCTGAAATGTAGACTGTACTCAACAAGAAACTCCTTGTGGAAATCACATTTACCCTCCTAGCCATCACAAACTAAGTCTAGGGACCCCTCAACATGTGTCCACAGAGCAGCTCAAATGGCGTAAAAACTGTAGATTCTTAAGACAGCTCTGTCTTTGCAGAGGGAAAATAAGATAGGTAAATGTTCCATTACTGCTCAAACAGGTCTGCAGATACTGTTAGGACAGTAGTAAAAATGGAGTTAAACCACCATACCAAGCCATTTCTTTCTGGGAAAAGGGGTGTGTTTTACCTGTTCTCTTCTACAAACAAGTCAACAGATGTATCATGAAGTTATTCCCTTACTCTGCCAATATTTCCCAGGGGAAAAACACTTTTCTGAAAATTTCTGACAGCATTTGATAGCTTTTCAGCATCAGTAGAGTACAATGCCTCTACCCCAGGGTTCCTATTACCATAGTCTACCATCTAAGGTCACCAGGTTGCACCTGTTACCTATGCTGCTTAGGAGTCAGATAGTCCCTACCTAATTCATGGCTACCCTTTAGAATAGTTCTTTCATAAAAGGGAAATGAAAACAAATCAACTTCAGCTCTGTTTCCTGCCATTCTAACCTTTTGACATGACTCTCACATCTTGCATAACCCCTTATACCTTTTTGTAATGCCTGTCTAATAGATGTTATCCATAAGCCCCCTTCATGCATTGTTTAGGCTGATTTAGCCTGAAACAAAGGGATATTATGGGCTATTGCCAGAAGTAGTCTATAGTAGGCACTTGGGGCTACCAGCTGCTAAATTACTTCTCCATTTAATCATCCATCTGAAGTCCACTATCTGTATACTAATCCTTTGTTTAAGTATATGAACTTACCCAGTCCCTAAGGATGTATAACCTCCTTGACTACTCCCTTCACTTTCTGCAAAACGGGATCAGAGACCGGTACCTATCTCAGATATTTTTTGTAGTTATCCCATGTTCATATTCCAAGGGGAGTTTTGCAACATTTGAAAACCATGACCCAGATTTATGGTTGCTGATAGAGACCATCTCCTCCATTAAGCTGATATTTCTACTAGTACATTTGGACAGCTGTGACTCATGTTCATGCATACAGCATCTACCTATCTCTTCCCCTGCAGGAGACACATCACCAACCTCTGCTGGAGGTGCAGCCACTGTCCCCTTTAGTGCCTTTCCCATTAGGATGTTTCCAAGTCAGCCTTCATTCAGTCACTTGCACACAAGATAATGTATCAGCAATATCACTTACAGGTAAAATGTCAACTGGTATATCATCAAACACTACCATTTACTTTTGTCTCTGTCTCCTTTTGTAAATCCAAGTGAGCTCTGGCTAGTGGTATCTGAATGGTCAACTCGTCTGTCTCATCTTGAGAGAGTATTTTTTTGAGGCACAGTTCTACTCTATTTTTATGGCTAGAGAACAGTATTCTGTCTTGAAAATGTATGTGTACACTGGGAAGAGGGTAGATATCTGCACATCATGGGCAAGAGTGAAAATGTAGACATTGCATACACTTCAGCTTAGGACAGTTTAGGTAAAAGACATAAAATGCAATCAGTAAATGGAAAAGGGTCAGAATGCCTCAATTACCCCTCTCTTTCTCTCCCCTGCAAGGATGGTTGAATGCTCCACTAGCTGTGACCCCAGGCTGGTGGCCATGGTCTGATGGGAGGGGGAGGTGGTGGCTAAGTCACTCAGATCAGGGAAGGATGAGGTGAAAGAAAGGCACACATCATTGCAGATGTTCACCCTGGCCAAAGATGCAAAAAGTTATTAAAATGAAGGATGGAAAGAAAAAAAGAAAGAAAACAAAATAAAATAAAATAAATCAGAATGCATTTAGTTATCCTAAACTATGATTTATAGGAAGTAATTTCCTTTAAATGGTTGCCAGCTAGAGCAGAAGGTGCACTCACCTGCACTCACCACTGAAATTAGAACTGGTGGCTGCTTAACAAAGGTAAACCTGAATTTTAAAGACATGGAAAAGAGCACTAACAAAGTGAAAAGTGTCCACTTGTGATGTGCAGAGTGACTTATTGCATAGTGTTAGTGATGAGGTGTAAGTATTATTACTTTCTTGGTGGTTTACATATGAGTGATTAAAGCATTCTTATTCAACTCACAAGTTTCCAAAAGAAGAATTTTAAAAACTGGAGAGTCAAAAACTCTAAAAAAAACAGATTTTTTTTGTCAGGGGGGAGTCAAACCCCTGTTCCCCCATGTGGAAATCTCTGCCCTCAAAAACCCCAAAATGATATATACTAACTCCATGGTTGCAGCATGGTGGAGAAAAGTGGGAAAAGTCCATAAAAAGCATCCTGCCAACTCAAGCAATACAAAAGTATTCTGACTAATCCTGTCATCCACCAATGCTGTGATGATCTATAAGATAGCCCTTACTGGACTGCTACTAGAGGAAAAACAATAGCTCGTATTCTACCAAGCTCATAGGTGAAAGCTGTCTGTCCAGTTCTGGCCCTATCTGAACTTTAAATTCACTTATTTTATATTGTCATTTAAAACTGCTAATAGCAACAGTCTGTATACCTCCCATAGTATCTAACATGTTTCCAATCCCTCATTGCTACATTATACATCACTGTGGCATGTTTAAAGTAAACATAATGAATGACTTTCATATTTATACACTTTCTACAAAAGAAATGTTATTTTAAATAGCCCTTTTGTAGTATTACCTCATTCAAATGCTGCCTATTCTAGCAAGGACTAACTTGTAGTCAGGTAATGACTCTCTTCTAGACATAATTCTTTCTAACATCTCATGCAAGCCATTACAGATTTTTGCCAACCCAGTTTTCAGATGGATCATCTCACCACTCAGGCAATTTTCTGTTTCCAGGCCCCACATACTTCTCTGACATATATCTGTAGAACCATCTCTGAATCTAAATATTATAAAATGCAGTTGAACATCTAAACCACACACTGGTTTCTACTCTCGCAGTCTAACAGTCCAAATCATACATTTGCCATCTTTAATAACATCTTCTCAACATAAGTTAAGAAATACTTTGTAATCATTAAAAGAAGAGTTAAGGGTATCTGTCCCTGGATTTGGGTTCTCAGGAAATATACAAAAAAATGAACACATAAAAACAGTAAAAGTTCTATGCCAGAGATACAAATTAGAAAAAAATCCTCCTATTTATATAATAAACCCAACTATACATACATTCCGCATAGAAAATTGTGGAACAGTAGACAGCACACAGCTTGCTTTGACAAAAATATATCAAACAGAACTATTACACTAGCAAAGCCTTGGGTTCTTTTTTAGTTTCAAAACCCATATTTCCCCCATTTCATTCATCACTCTCCCATACACTCTCTCCTACAATATCCCCCAGCTCCATACCATCTAATATTCCTCCTATGTACAACCACCTACCGTCCTCTCCATTCTGCTTCCCCACACCAGTAGCTGCTTTACTCTTAGCCTGTCAATTGTACTTCATGGAAATCTCAGTTAAAGTATCAAGAAAAATCATAGAAAAATGGTCAGAAGAATAACCACAGCCCTCACCATATTCTACTCTTAATGACTGCTAGGCCAGTTTCAAAGCCCCAGGCACTTGTCTTTAACTATTCAATTTCCACTGGATCAGTCCAGTCTCATTTCAAACACTCCATTATAATACCAGTTTAACAACTGCCTACTGCTTCTTCCCCTGATAACTTATAACCAGTGTCTGTCCTATGCACAATAACAAAATCTTCCAAAAAAAAATCCATGACCGAGATATGAGCCACTTAGAATGACTCACAACATGTCTTCCACAGTTGTTCTATATAGAGAATTTGTTTATGTATTTATTGTATATTTGATAACTGGGTAGCTGGGCTGATCATCAAATCCTTTTCAGCTATGAATTGGGCCCATAAGAGCAACAGGTTATTATATCAAATAAATACAATAAAAATGCAGATTTATTACAAATAGTTTGAGTAGACAAATATTCACAGTGCAGATAAAGACATATATATGCATGTTTGCAAACAATATTTAAAAAGCATAAACACAGATAATTTGACAGTGACATCTTCATTCAAAAGAGTTTTACTGTATGTAATGGTAAATGCATTGAGCTTCACATTTATCAGAAGAAAAATATGTGAGTATAGCAAACTTGTTAAAAATAACAGTATTTAAAACAGAGCATTTGATGTCAAAATAGCAGAACAATAAAATACATATTGAGAAAGGTAAAAGTAACAGTAGTACAAATATTGTACACAGCATCAATATAGTGACAATGTGCTGTGTTTAACCCTTTTCTTTATAGCAGGAACAGGTGTATTCCTTAGGTAGAGATACTTCAACTTGCTTTTAAACATGCATAGAGTATTTACTTGCCTGAATTCTGTTGGGAGTTGATGGCAGGTACAAGCTTCACAAAGGCCTTTCAACCCTAGCTTCTTAAATCTTGAGATACATAGGGAAAGGGTATCCTCATTCATATACCTCAGTGTATAACTGTGTTATTGGATTTACAACCTGGCTTTTACTGGAGGGCAATGGCCCTATTTGATGATTTTAAATATCTGGGTAGACAGTAGTAAGTTTGCACTTTCATTCCCTATTAACCATTATATAAGAGTAAGCAATGATGTGTTCTCTGGTAGCAGCTATTGTAAATCTGCAGATTGTGTTAATTGTTTTTTTGCATTTTTGTGTATTTATGTTTGAGTGGAAAGTTACTAAATGAAGACATTATTCAATTTTTGGAACTGCTATTCCTTGGGGTCTACTTTGTTTTATTGAATCTCATTTCACTGAATTTCATTTCACCCCAACCACTTCACTGAAAACACAAATTACTGAAAACTCATTTCACTGAATCTCATTTCACTGAACTGAACTTAGTATATATGGCACTGTGTAGAGTACTGTAAGGCAAGTAAAAGGTATACACCCTTTTCCCCAATGTAGTGTGATCCTGGAGTTAATATATATAGTTAGAGGGGGTGTGGTGGTGTAGCCCTCCAACTTGTTTGTTTTATATTGTATTTTACCAAAAACTTAAAAACAATACATTTTAAACAATAGACATGCATAGTTGCAACACCAATGACTAACTCTCTCCACAAGACAATATTTACTCAAAGTTGGGGGCTACACCCCCGTAACCCCCAATGTGGGGCGCTGAGCCCCCAACACCCCCTCTAACTATATATATTAACTCCAGGATTGCACTACAGTGGGGAAAAGGGCATACACCTTTTACTTGCCTTACAATACTCTACACAGTGCCATATATACTAAGTGCAGTTCAGTGAAATGAGATTCAGTGAAATGAGTTTTCAGTAGTTTGAGTTTTCAGTGAACTGGTCAGCGTGAAATGAAATTCAGTGAAATGAGATTCAACTAAACAATGTAGACCCATTTCATGATATAGCCCGGTGGCAGGTGGGGTAGTATGTTATTTTATAGCACACTTTTAACTGTAAGAATATTTTCTTTATAATAATGCCTGTCTGTTTAGAGGGGGATAAGGGTCAAGAGTGAGCCCAAGGTATCTTTGTTTACTCACAGTTGGAAGGTTGCATCTGTTTGTATCTGTAACAACAGTATTATTGTTCTTAGGAATCATTTGAAGTGTTCCAAAGATCATAATGCTAGATTGTAAGGTGTTGATTAGCAACCTGTTATTTTGGGTCCAGCTGCAAATCTTACTGAAGCCATATTGTAGTTTAAGATGGAGATGTTGAGGTTTATTGCAGTTTTAAGTATGAGCAGGTCACCAGCCTTCACTATAACATTTCAGTTATACACCTGGTACATACTGCCATGGAGATGAGACACATTACTGATATGATATTTACTGACCTGTGCAGAGCATTTCAGAGCATTAATCATCACTTAATCTTAGATCAGCTACCTGAGATTGGCTTTGGATGTAATACAGTATAGTGGTTTAAATGTTAGCCAACAGACTGAAAATTCATTGTAGAGTCTGGTAATTACATTACTGACATTAGTGCATTTACCTCCAGTGCACCTCAGATGTCTATCTTAGGCCCAATGTTCTTCTCTTTATTTGTCAATTAAATTTTAAAAGATATATCTCCTTGTAATAGTACCCTTTACAGTGATGGCATTTTTTTTCTCCATAAAAGTAGTCCTTCCTTCTTCAATATATAATAAGATCTATAGAAGAACTTTATTTCTCTCTCTCTCAGCAGATTGCTTTGAACTTCCAAAGTCTGAATGAATCCAAATCTGCAGGACAAACAAAAACTTTTAAGATGTAAAACCTATAATACTTGACTCTATGCTGTCCTTCAAAACTCATACAGACACCTGAATATTTGAAGTTACTAATCAACTAGAAGCATACTTTGCCATCATAAACCACCTTTGAACAGTGAACAATAAAATTACATAAAAAATGTCCTATTCCCCAGGATTGAATATACCCTTCCTATTATTGCTCAAACTGGGATGGCACAGTGGTGCAGCGGTTAATGTTGTAACCTTACAGCAAGAAGTTCTCTGGTTCGATTCTCGGCTGAGGTGGCTTCTGTGCAGAGTTTACATGTTCTCCCTGCATTCACATGGGTTTCCTCCCACAATCCAAAGACATAGATCTGGAGCATTTCTCCCTGGGCCTCTGCTGAAAATAGGCTCTGTCCTTGTCGGATTTTCCTGGTCAACAAAATAAGAAATAAAACAAAACTCATCTTGCAATAAAAACAGCTGACAACCAACAAGCAATGCTGTTTGCAGACTCATTAATTTCTCCACAGCTTGAACAACACTATCTCACCTTACCGAAAAGGTTTAGAGGTTAATACTATGCTAATTTCCCTGAGGGGACATTGTAAGCCTAGCTAATATCATGAGGTCAGAATCAAATCATGTGTCTGTGTGGTGAAGACCTTTACCATTATGCCAAAAACACCCGCCTTTGTGGTTATCTTTGCCAGACCATGCTACTTTATTCTTATTCCTCAACTATATGCAAAATATCAAACAGAAGTTTCTACCTTTCTCTTGGAGGAAAGCTTATGCTATAATTTAATCCTTATCTCTTATGAAATCAGAACAACAAAGCTTTGCTCCCCATTTAACCTTGCCATAGGTAAAAAACGTTTCGCAAAAATTATACCTTCCAACTGAAATCACATTCTGCTAACCTCAGAAATATCACAACCAATGAGTTTAGAGAGAAAATCCTCAAAACATTGAATACACATTTAACTGCTCATATTTGATTGATACAACTCCCAGATAGTAAGTGTGTCAGTAATTCTATATTGATTGGAGTTATTTCATACTGTCTTTGTACATATGTAAACAGACACTCACAAAACCTCTCCAACTAGACTTTACTACAGTGGAGATATTATAATCATTACCTACTAGGTTGACTGGTGCAGATCACAGTTTCAGCTAATTCTGATAGAAATAACAAAGCTAGTTGATTTGAATAATATAACATTTTCCATCTCTGTAACATCCTTCCTTATGGAAAAAAAACTACCAATATAAACTACAGATTTCAAGTCTGTATTTCCTCTGATACTGCATTTCCTTTGTTATTCTAGCTGTCTCTGAAGTTACCTAATATCTTATATTCTAATGTTCTAATACCTACCACTTATAAATGCATCTAGAGAATTATGTGTGTGTGTGTGTGTGTGTGTGTGTGTGTATATATATATATATATATATATATATATATATATATATATATATATATATATATATATATCCATATTCCATAATATGTAGAATAGTAGTTCTAATTTGATTAGTAAAGCTGAATGTCATGACCAAACAATGTCCTCCAACTATATGTAAGCTATTTATTTACTGACATTTGATTACTGGGAAAATTCAACTTGGTAGGTGTCCATTTTCAGTGGAGGCCCAGGAGAAAAGTTCCAAATTATTAAAAAACATTTTAAGAATGATAATGTTACTATCATCAAAGATAACACAAACAAATCTACAAGTAAAAAAAAAAAAAAAAAAAACGCACCTTCCTTACTAGAAGCTTCAGTCCACCAGGAAAACTGCAATTAAATATAAAACCTTTTAGTCCAAAAAATGGCAGGTAGTTCCAGTGTAAAAACTCTTCTTTATTCAACCACATGTTTTTTACATTGGAACTATCTGCCATTTTTTGGACTACAAGTGTTTTACAAGCAAATCTACAGTTTAAATAATTATACTAAATTAGACATAGTATGAACACATTGGTTAATAATAGATTAAAGTTATATGACAAAGGTTTAATATTTAGATAAACTTTAGCCAGTTTATAAAAAATGAAAGCTGTTAGTGTAATGCAAACAGGAATTGCAATGTGAAGTGAGAGAAAAGCAGGCTTATGGTATATTTAGAGAGAAAGCCATGGAGAGGCATTGTTAGAAGTAAGGAAGTGAGTGAAGAAGGGAGAGTAAGGAGAGGTGGTTATGAATAGGTATTTGCTCACATTAAATTATATAGTTTATCCTGGAGTTGAGCAAGAACAGTGCCACCTTTTATCTAGGAAGTCTTTCAGAATGGCTTTGAAAGATGGGAAGGAGGGCATCGACCTAACGGATACAGGTAAGGAGTTCCAGGCCTTAGCAACATGTTACAAGTACTGACTGTGCCCAGCAGATTTGATAGATTGCTGAACAGACAAGAGGTTTTGGTCATCAGATCATAATGACTGACCAGGAGCATAGTTGTGTAGAATGCTGTTTAGTGCTGGACAAGCAGATGGACGTAGGATCATTTTATAGGTGGTAAGAAGCTGTGTATATATTAGTTGATGGAGTATTTATAACCAATTTTGTTCTTTTGTGTTATACCGTGGTAGGTGCTGAAAGGGGAATTTATTGCAAATTTAATAACTTTGTTATAA
>NC_056729.1:962549630-962602130 GCF_019279795.1 Protopterus annectens
CCTAAGGTGAGGCTATGATTGAACATGGTACTTAGGTGGGGTGCCAGTTCATTCTGTAGTTCATGTAGAAGGCAGCCTAGGATGTTGTCAGGTCCCATGGATGTTGTGTTCTTGGCTTTGGAGAGTGAAGCTTTTACCTGTGCAGCCGTGATTACAGGAACTTTGCATTCTTCCGGTATAAAGATGGGCCCTTTAGGGGGTGAGGGGGGGGGGTAAAGTTAGCACTGAACCTATCTGCCAGGTTGTTGGCAATATCAGTTGGTTCTGTATATTTAGTGTCATTGTGCTGTAACTCAGAGCAGATCTGAGTGTTGCCATTGAGATTTTTGACATAGCTATAGAATGCTTTGTCGTTGTCTTTAGAATCAGTGGCAATTTTGTTTTCATAACTACCTTTGGAGGATTTTATGATGGATCTCAGCTTCTTACTGAGGCTGACCAGGGAGTTCCTCCAATCGTGGGATTTTACTCTTTTTTTGCAACAGTTTCTTTCTTCTGTTGTAGAGTTTGTTTATGGCAGAAGACCACCAGATTGGCTTCCTTTTTTTGGAGGATAGCATCTTGGTTCTGTTAGGGATAGCATAATCCATGCACTTGTGTAAGTGCTTATAAAGTGCATTTGTGTAGGATTCAGCAATCATACCTCTATTGTCCATCTGCATGGGTGTCATGAAGTTTGCCACTTCTGTCTTAAGAAGTGTGAAGTTGGCTTTGGGGAAATTTTTTACGGTTGTTTTCCTAATGGGGGGCGGGAGCGGGATGAGGATGTCTAGGGTGATTAACTTGTGGTCGGATCTGGCCATTGAGGAGCTGACCTCTGGTGTGGAACACCGGTCACCCATGTTGGTGATGACCAGGTCTAGGATATTGCTGCCTCTGGTAGGGGTGTGGATAAGTTGATCCAAAGCGTTGGAATTGATGATTTCCAGAAAACGTTGAGCAAAACAGTTGGTACATGAGTAGTTTTCCCAGTTAATGGTAGGGTAGTTGAAATCACCCATTATTAAAGTGTTGGGTTGTACCTTAATATTTTCCAGTGTATCAAGAAAAGAGGAGTGGGAATCCTAGGGCATGGTGGGGGGTCTGTAGCAAGCTACAATCTGGATTGCGGTTTTGCCCAGAGTTAGTTGAACTTGGATAATCTCGGATGCATTATGCTGAGCAACTAGCTTGGAGGTGTGGATATCCTTAATGAATATGGACGCGCCTCCACCTTTAGTGTTTCGGTCTGGGTTTGGTGGCCGAAAGGTGTGGTATGAATTATAGCCTGGTAATGCAGGGGTGCTCTCTGGAGCTTTGAACCTGGTCTCTGTCACTACACAGATGTCAATGTTCTCCATTTTAAGGAGTGCCTCGAGTGAGTGCATTTTGAGTTTAGACTTCTAGCATTGAGTAGCATTGGATTGCTTTAGTGAATTGATGACCGAAGGGAAATGATCATTTCATTTCTAGTCTTTTCATTAAAGAGCAGTGTTCTTGCCGTTTTGTTATGCTTAACTTTTCTTCAATGCTACTAAGTATTTCTCAGCTTTTAGAACTGGCTCTGTCTTGATAAGTATTTATCACGTCCTGTTGTTTTAAAGTGTATGCCACACTTTTAACTATTTTGTACTTTATTTAAGATGTATCTGTTTTCTAGACCTCCCAAGAAACCAAACTAAGTGCAAAAACTTCAGTCTTTAGTTGTCAGTGTGGAACGTTAATTAAGATTGTGCAACCTCACTAACAGGTTTGTCTTTCTTAGCAACAAGCTTCATTACAAGATTTGCAGGAACATATCGAGGAGTAGGAGGTCTAGCTTGAAAAAGAATGAATATCATGCCAAGAAACCTGTAGTGCTGAAACTGATGTGAGAGCTCCTGTCTTAACACTAGAGAAAGTAATAATATTTTAAGTGCCCTTTACAGTATATGTAGCTTTTAATTTTCATCTGCTGAAATAATTTGACTTGTGTGATTTGCCTCTGTATTTGTAATTGACCTACAACACTTACTATGTGTCAGGGAATGGCACCCTAATAATAATAATACGCCAGGCATAATCTGGTAAATGGAAATTACATTTGTCTGCAATAACCTACGCAGTGAAACTACATTTGTGTCCCCTATTAAGACTGAATTAATCTGAAATGGTAGAATTCAAAAATAGACAACTAAATGGACTAGTTTCAGTAGTGTAATTTACGAGACTTATTTTTATAATCCGTAGAATTGAAGACAGGGATAATCTTGTGACATAATGGCTTCTATAACCTGCACATTAAACTGTACAATATATATTCATTCACCCACAGCACACAGGATAAAATCTGATATTTTAAAATTGCTTGTTAACCAAATGATCACAGTGGGCTTTCCAAGAGTGTATGTTATTCAGGTGAGACAGCGCAGTTTAGTTTGACATTGCGCAATAATAATTGTCATGTAATAAGAATGAATGATAAACTGTAGACATCGTATGGGAGGAGCCACATAATTTTACATAGACATGAAAAGCAGTCCATTCACACTATGCTGTCAGCAATGATACATTCTCTATGCACTCGGAGAAATATGGACTCAGTTCAGGACAGCAGCAGCAGTAGTTAAACTGTATCTATGCTTTAGAGCACCATTTTGGCATTCATCTACACTGACTCAGTGCTTATCCAGTTCAGAGCAAGTTTAGTCAGCATATCTTTTGTTGGAGTTATGCCCTTTGTGGAAGCTGAAGTTCTTTAAAGGAGGCTTTAAAGAATTAAGGGAGTGGGGGCTACATATTGGGACAGATGCATCCCGAAGAAAAAGATATTATGATAGAATGTTCTTGACTCTGCACATGTGATGTTTTTAGTGCATTGATGAGGGCATGATCCAAGAATGTTAGCTGGTTTCTTTAACTGTAACAAAGACCTGATATGGTTAGATAGGCCAGGGCGGTTTGTCTTGGATAGTACAGTGGTGATAATTTCTGGAACAATAGTAAAAATCCTGTGATATGTTGTCTGTTAGTTTTATGATTATCAAGCAATATGATGCCATGCAAAGTGCTCAGAATATGACATCTCTTCTCTTGACCAGTGAGATTCCATTGCAAAACTGCAGGAAAAAAGTATAGAGAACAAAGCTTAACTATGAATTTATGCACTAATATTTATTTACTTATTTATTTCAGCACATGCACCATCCATGTGGGAAAATATTCATTCTCCTGATCAGATTTAGTGATTTAATCAGACATGCAGTAATGTTGAGTAGGGACAATAGTCTATACCGTAGGACTGCAGGCTGAAAAGAACTGCCACAACTACATAAGATTAACCTGGGGAGGATACCTGAAGAACTGTATGGCATATTCATTGAAACTAGAATGCATCTCACTGAGGTCAAGAACATTAACATTAGAATCATGATGATCAGTCCCATTTGCATCCTGCAGGATGAGATATTTCTCACTCTGCTGGCTCAAGTCATTTACAAAAGCATTTTACTAGAATGTTAGGTCTTAAGATTGAGCCCTTTGAGAAGCTCTGTTCAAAGGGTGTTAAGGACATGCCACATGTGGTGAGAGCTATAGATAAAGAATCAAGCCAAGCTTGAGTAGTTAGAACAACTGAAGGATGTTGTCAGGTAGTTACTCTAGCCAGCAGAAGTGGAGGAACTTGCAGACAATGCTACATCTATGGGCTACAAATGAAATTGTTTCTACTCGTCCAATGTCTCCAGATTACCCACTTAAAAATATGATGGGATAATTTGTTATCCTCTCAATCCAAGTTGCTTCACTATTCATATAAATGTAAATAGAACCATAGCTGGTAGTCCACTCCAGTCCTTTTGTAACACACACGTAGAACGGTATTATCTGTCCATATATGAAGCCACACCAAACATCACAGTGAAATATTTGAACAGTATATTCATAGGGCCACCAAAATGTATTTCCTCTGAGCTGACTTGATCTAATCCTTGCAGGTGTACTACAAAACAGAAATCATAAATGGTCTAGTGTTCCTTTCATTGCTTTTCAGTCTATCAAGAATATATGTATGAAGAAAATGTCTGGTGGTCCCATAAATCCAACTGACGCAACCTAACTCTCACTTCTAAGAAAACAACAAACAATGGTACTGATTGTCAGTGAAGATTGGAAAGTAAATAGCTTAGCGTATAAAAACTTTTTTCCATGCTTTTGTCTCAGCAGGACATCTTCAGAAAAAACAATAAAAGCCAAGTCAAGACAATCACATTAATATACTTGGTTCAAAAAAACATAAACCAATGAAAAGATTTCATTAAGTAATTAATTAAAACCAACTAAACCACACTTCAGTTCTTAAAGCAACAGTCATAATAAATAAAACGATCAGGAAACTACAAAAACTTATTTAAGACTTCTTAATAATAAGTTTCCTGTATTAAAAAAAAAATAATGTTAATAGCATCATTTAAACCAAGCTTTTTGTCAGCCCCTAATTTAATCTGCCAAGCAGTTTCTTTTTGGTCTACAACATTCTTGTAATCACCTCCTCTGGGATCAACGGGTACTTCTTCTAAAATAGAAAACAAGAATGTTTTGTATTTCGTACATTCTATAGTATGTTTGTATAAAGCATTATTGGAGTCCTTGTTCATAATACTGTATACGTGTTCTCTGATGCAGTCCATTAAAGTATGAGTAGTCATCCCTACACAGTAAGCATCGCAGCTACTACATACCCCCATGTATACTACACCCCCTACTTCTACAAGAAAAATGACCATGGGCTTGAATGGCAAATTTCAAATCTGGTAGAGAAATATACGGTCCTTCTGAAATGAAGCGTTACAGTGACCACATTTAAACATCCCCATTTTCACATTCCCAATAAACTTGTTTATCTTACTACTACTTCTTTCGAGGACATTTTTGAGACAATTGGTATTTATTTGGTATACACAAAATTGGGTTTAAGACCTAAGATGTTAAGTAGATCACTGTTAGTCTCCAAGATCTTCCAATTTTTCTGCACAATTTCCCTAATACCTTTACAATCCACGATAATATCCAAATTACAAACAGTGCTGTTAGCAGATCTATTAGTTTTATCAACTTGTTTGCAGACAAAAGGATGTTTAAGTATAGCTGGATAAAACCTATCCCTTTTGTCTAATATGTCAAATTGCAAGGCATCAAGATAATCCCGATCATATCCCCTATCTAAAAACATAGAGGTAATTCTAGAAAACTCTTCTTGCAAATCTGAAGGGGAAGTGGTCATCCAGCAAGCCCGGATGAACTGACCCTTAAGTATATTCTTTTTAATAAAGAAAGGATGGTTACTTTTGAAATGTAAGTAACCATTAGTAAAGGTATCCTTTCTATAAATCTTACTGTCAAAACATCCGGATGTGTCATTCCAACCAAGACTAACATCAAGAAAATTAACCTGATGTCCGCAGCCACTCGACAAATTGCAAGAAGCCAGACCTTGAATTTAGGTCATGAAGAAATCGTTCACAAACATCATTGCTACCTTCTATGACAAAAATCAGGTCATCTACAAACCTTGCATAAAAATATACATTGTGTAATAATCTCAAATTCGAGAGAACATTAACCTCCCACCATGCCACGGCAATGTTTGCATATGAGGGGGCAGCAGGAGACCCCATTGCTGCCCCCTTACATTGTCTAAAAAATGCACATTAAGGGTGAAAAAGTTGTGTTCTAACACTATCTCTAATAAACTGCACACCAAATCAGTTTGTTCAACCCCAAAGTTAGAATGAAAAGAAAGGAATTCCCTAACCGCTTCCACACCTGCTTGGCGTGGAATGCAAGTAAACAATGAAACTGCATCTACTGTAAAAATAGTATGTCTATCACAGGTATAAGAAAAAGTAGAAGCAAACTCCATGAATTTATCTAGGAAGTCCCAACAGTCTTTCAAATAAGACCCTAGCCTTTGTATGACAGGGTTTAAGAAAGAATCTATAAGCAAAGCTAAGCCCTCTGTAGATGAATGGGGTGCCGAAACTATCGACCTAAAAGGAAGATGGTCTAAAGACTTATGGGTTTTAGGAATGCCAAAAAGTGTTCCAGCCTTCGTTTTTTCCACCAAACAAAAATTGTAGGTGTTAAGATCCAAAGTTTGGTTCATAAGTGCTTCGTATAAAAATGCTCTAATGTAATAAAAAGTATGGTGAATTTTCCTAACATTAACTTCTGTGTATTCTTCAGGGTTACTAAGTAACTCAAACATGGCAATATTGTATTGCTCCACTGTCATAATCACGTTTCCCCCCTTGTCACTTTTCATGTATCTCAAGTCATTCCTCTCAACCAATTCTGATAAAGCTTTACGCTCCATTTGAGATAAATTGTCATACCATTTACTACAAGACTTTCTACTATTCAAAAAACAGTTAATATCTTGAATACAAACTTCCTCAAACACTCTTAAAATTTGATTCAAGGTCAGAGTATAACAAGATGGTTTGCATAACCCAGAATTACACAATTCAATATGATGTAACAAGTAGTTCAAATTAAGTTTACGAACAAACTGTACAAAATCAATGACAGTTCGTGAAAAGTCAGCCTTTTTTGTGGGAACAAAGTTGAAACTGTAACTTAATACACTCAACTGGTGCTCATTCATACAAACACCAGATAAATTAATAATACTAAATTTGTTGTCAAAAGAGGCCTCACTGTTCTGTTCTCTCATTTCGGCAGAAAAGCTGAGGTTTTAGAACGTGCCCCAGCAACATTTGTATTAGAAGAGGCTGTGTTGCATGTCGCATCATTGTTGACTGAGATTTCACCTGTCTCTGCCTCATTCTCATTCTCCAAGAGAATGATGTTTGTTTTCTCCACCCTAAAAAAACTCGTAGCCAAATTGGAGGGCTGTGATTGGTTAGCTGGACCTGTGGCTCAACACGGTCTATTGGAACTGTTCTTGTGACTCCATCCACCTTTCTTATGAAAACTATAGGAGCTGTTATTAACAAAACCCTGATTGTCACTCTTATTTTTGCTGTTTTTGATATCTGGAGCAAAATTCGTATAAGCAGTACCTTCTTCGTATGCATTGACATCCCTCAACAGTTTGTTATGCTTACGCTCGATGACTTCATTTTCATGTAGTTCAACTTCTTTGAGAAGTTGCTCAAACACACCATCCAAATGAAATTCTCTGATTGACAGAAGTCTTCATCAATCTTAGTAATGTCTGGTTTTAATAATGACATCTTTTTATGATTGTTGTCTATGAGAATTTTAAGCAACTACTTCCACCTGCACTCTATCCCACGGAATAGAGTGATAATTAGCAGCATTCCTGGTCTTGTGGTCCCATAGCCATGCATACATATCCGAATCCTGAATGAGTGCACCCATAATATAGAGAGTCAAGACTGGGATGCTAATCGCAAACAACCTTTAATGTGCTTGAGAAATCAATTCAAGAAATTCACCTTGAGAAAGATGCTCATGCAGTAAAGGTCTTGAATCAATTTCAGGAGCAGATTAGCTGTAGCAAACTTATAATTTGTGACCTGATTATAATTCATGAAATAAATGTAACTTTAGCTGTCCTGATGTACTGAAATTAGGGGAAAAAAGTAAAAGAGCTGAAGTCTTTAATAGGTTTGTAAACTGTAACATGTAATGCTTCCCCACAAACAGCAGTCAGAAATTAAGCATACCTCAGAAGGGCTAACCACTTTGAAAACTGATAAACACATAAGTTTTTTTTTTTTTTTTTTTAAGTATTAAGTGTATTATAGTTATAAAAGCATTTTGAAACCTTTTCCTAACTTTACCCAATTTGGATGGTGTACACAAGTTTCTTTTTTAATACACTTAATGAGCAGTGTTTAGCACATATAGAAATTAGCAACCAGGTGTATTTATTTATTTTTACATACCATAAGTGACAAGACAGATCCAGTGGCGTACCAATGATAGCTGCAGTCACAGCTGGCAAGAAAGTGGCCAATTTAGCATACACAAATGAACATGTGGATTTTGATTTGGTATCAGTTCTGGATAGATACCTCAGGGCTGAAAGATACCTACTCTATGACTCTGTTCAGAACTGTGAAAACTTAAAATCGAGTTTATGTTTTGTTTTTTTTTAATAGCTGATACAATGGTTATATCCTATACATTTGATGAGTTATCCCACACCTGTAAAAAAAAAAACTGCAAACAACCTCCAAAAGAGAACAACTGTGCAAACACCATACAACAATATTTATTAGTTGAGCACTTTCGACCGAGACTGGCCCTCTTCTGAACTATTTGATATACATCTTTGAATAACTTTTATGCACTTAACCTTGATCTCATGACTTAATAAATCAATTAAATAAAAGTACAGCAAATGCTTAAATTCAACTGACGCCTAAAAACTAACAAACATTGCTAAGAATTAATTAAAAACAAAAACACATTTACTTACATGTATTTAATCTCACCTTTCTTTCTAACACCACTATATTTTATATTACTATTTAGTTCCACACCACCATTTTATTTATAAAACAAAATCAGTTTACTAATACTTGTACTCTGCTTCTGTCGTCTGCACTTTCTTGTCAGAATTGACGTCAATGCGATCATATGACTTTGTTTACCAAAATATTTTTGTTACTTGTTGCATAAGTGTTAAATATTGTATTAAAAATGGCAGTGAGACTGAATGCTTTCAGACTTCCAGTGTACTGACCATAGCTCCTTTGTTATAAATGAGGTACAATCAGCTGGCTGTCTTACTGACTCCCTTTAATAACTGGATGTTTTAGCATATAAATGCAAGCTTAACTTTTGAGCCTTGATTTTCAGATTGAAGTAGAATTTTGCATTTGAAATGTTTCTCTGCTTTTTTATAAAGAAAGTTGATTGTTTATATAGTGACACTACATTTTTAATACATTTCTGATACCACTAATATAGCTTTTTGGATACAAAACAGTTCTGCAGCATGAGTCTCTCTCTCTCTCTCTCTCTCTCTCTCACACACACACACACACACACACACACACACACACACACACACACACACACACACACACACACACACACACACACACACATGCACACACACACACACACACACACACACACACACACACACACATATAGACAGGAGATAGGGATATAATAATGATTAAGGTATTTGCCTCACAGTAACCAGTACACAGATTCAAAAAGAAACTGAATAGCCTTAAAATGGCCTGCAAAGGCAGCTAGCCTATGACTTACCCGTGAACCTATTAGTGAACATTATGAGTACAACCCTTCTATACAAAGAGTACTTAGCAAACAAGCATAACATACAGAGAGAAAAGAAGAGACTATAATACTCAAATTGCATTTACTGCTGTTCCTGCTCATTTTAATTGTTTTACTGCCTTTAACTGCATCCCCTGATTGTCTGCTTGTTACAATTGTTTGCTGCACTTTTTATAACTTAGCATAGACTAGATTCAGGTGTTGATTGAATCTAGTACTATTCTGTAAAAACTCAATGAAAACTCCAGCCAAGCTGGAACTTCCGATGAGTGACCTCTCAAACATCTTGAATCAAAGAGCCATGGGATATATGGAAATGACCCTTATGGACACCAGGTGTTTCAGCTAATTTGTGATTCTGAACGCCCATGACTTGTTTTATCGTTTTAATGAACAATTTCAGGCCAATAAAGCCAAACCCACTAGTTGCAGATATGCATATTTCAGCCTTGCTATAACTTCATCAACACAGCACAAGTAGAGTGTTTAACTAAGCATAAGAAACACAGGGCTGTTATACCCAGACATTTTGCCTCTGCTCCACTGATATCCAATACCTGCTGAGAGATTTTCAAATACTAAATGCTTTATTTTAACTGTTTTTCTGCACTTTTACCTGTTTCTTTACATTTAAATTGCATTTACTGCTGTTCCAGGTCATTTTAGTTGTTTTGCTGCATTTAACTGCATCTACAGATTGCCTACTCATTCTGACTGTTTGCTGCACTTTTTGAACTTTATCATAGGCTCTAGTACTTTTAGAATCTAAAACAGATAATCTCTTGTTGGGTGAGGCCCCCCCCCCCCTGCCCTCAAGGCAGGAAGGTACAGTTTGGACTGATCTGGTCAAGGATTGCTGTACCAGGGCTCTGATTATTGCATTTTGATTGGAGAATTTGAGTTCTACTGATCTCTCTTGCATGCGGATAGTGTAGCATCTCACACTATCATGCAGAGGGAGTAACCACTAGTGGTTATAGACGCAGAATAATGAATAGGCATTTCTTCACTTGGTAAATGCTAAAGTACAGAAGAATAGTTTGTAAACAGCACAGTGCTATCCAGGCAGCCTTTTTAGACACAACATCTATACTTTATCTGCACTATTTTGCTAAACCAACAAAAAACAGCCCCTGAAGATTTCTCTCATTATCCTTAGACCTTTATATAGCTAGAACCCCAACACTGCCCTCCCTGTAGAGTCATTGCAATCATACCTTACACCATGAACTGCCACTTTTCCTATAGTTCTCATAACAGCCTGGTTAAGATGGGACGACTGAGGCAGTGTAACAACTATCTCATGTACAGTGACAACCTGCTACTCCTTAATCACGCTACTGCTATTTGCGAGAGATACACCTACATTATGAATCTGGAGTCACAGCTTTCTCATGTACAAAACAGCAATATTAAGCAGGTTGTCAGACCACCCATCACAGCACTTACTCATATTACACACTATACACAAAACCCATCATATGTGGGGGTACACTCAAAAAACTTACCTAAATCCCAAAGGCCTCCAAAACACATGCATGCTACATCAAACACAACACCCATAACACCGTGTACACATAATGACACGAGCACAAGTGTCTCACCATGTAAGCATTTAAAGGACTGCACATCCATTCAAAATGTCTTAGTTATATCATATTCTGTACTGAGACACACTGATGCCCCTCTCACCAGGCTGAACAAGGAGAAGGCTACAGTAAGCTGTCTTTGCAGGGCCAGGCTTCATCAAATCACACAGGCACTCAACTCTCTCAACAACAAGTACCATTATGACTCTGTCATAGTACATGTTGGTGTGAACAACTTGAAAAGTACCTCACTGAATTATATGAAGAGAGACATGATTGAGCATTCTAAATAGGTGTCACAGACAGGTATGTCCCTAGCCTTGAGCAGCATACTACCCTCACCTTGGATGATACCACAATATAAACAGAAAATTATTGACTTCAATAATTGGCTTAATTTCTGGTGTCATTCTAAAGGGATCCAGTTTTTGTCAGCCTAGGATGACATGGTTGATAGACCCCACTGCTTCACCAGAGATGGTCTTCACCTGGCACCTATATGAATTCAACTGCTGGCAAAGGCTCTTGCCTCCCCCATAGCACCCTTTTTTCCAGCAAGATCACAACACCAAAACTTCCATCGTGAATATATCATATATAGAAATTAAGGGTTATGCTGCTAAACACTAGTAGTCTTAACTAGAAATTGCACACTCCAGAAGCACTCCTTTCCCTGGAAGATGCAGACATCTGAGCAGTTATAAAGACCTGTTTCAAGGCTACAGAAAGTACCCCGGCCTTCAGGCTACAATGCTTTCCAAACTTTTAGAACACAAACTGGAGGTGTGAGAGCCAAAGGTGGTAGAGTATCTACATTCATTAAAGATACTTACGCCTCTTGACTGGTTAGACAGGAAAATGAAACTGAGTTACTCCAAGCCCAAATTACAGTTTGAAAGATCCCTGTTCATGTTATTCTCAGTTGCAGGTCCCCTTCCATGAACCAGAAGACAAATACAGCTTACCTAAATCTACTTGGGACAATCCATGTAAAATCTAATACCCTAGTTATGCATGACCTCAATTATCCCTCCATTAACTGGGGAACTTACACACGCTCTTACTCACTCACACAGAGATTCCTGGACTTTATAAACTCAAATGCCCTGGAACAAATAGTGAATCACCCCACTAGGGCTGCAAATATCCTAGACCTGGTCCTCATAAATATGGGTGACAAATGCAATATCTCTAATGTTGACCAACACTGGTTAAATCCGACCACAAATCAGTAACCTTTGAGGTAACTACAACTCCAGAACCACCCAAAGGAGAAGGCAGAGGAAAAACTTCACCAAAGCTGACTATACCCTACTAAGGGATGCTATTAATGACTTTCAAGCTCCAATCTCTTCAGGAGATATTGAATAATATACTGTGGCATACTCCAATGCCCTGTATAAACATCTCCACAAAAACTATGCTCCTTGGACTAAACAAGGAATCTCATAAAATCCTAAAAAGGCAGCTATGAAAAAACCTCATAACCACAGCTAAAGACAACCATAAGGCATTCTTTAGCTACATTCACAACCTGAAAGGTAAGACCCAGATGTCTGCAAAACTAACTCTGCAGAGCACCACATAAATAGACGCCAAGGAAATTGCAAACCTACTAGCAGACAGTTTGGGGGAAAACTTCAACCCCTTACCACCACTAACATACCACAAACCATGTCTGCATCATCTCATCCCAGAATCTCCAAAAAGCAAGTCATAAATGCACTCTCCAAGGCTGAGATCACAGCATCTGTGGGACCAGAAGGCATTCCAGGCTACATTCTTAATGTATAAAAACAAGATCTAGCCACCCCATTAGTCACTTTATTCAACCACAGCTTGCACACTGGCTTTGTCCCCACTGAATGGAAAACAGCAGCTATCATCCCCCTACATAAGGTTGGGTTGGCAACTGACCCAAGAAACTATAAACCTATAAGTTTAACTAGCCTCATCTGTAAAGCCATAGAATGAATCATCATGGACCTCATGAATAAGGATATAGGTGACCTCCACACCCTTGATCTGTCCCAGTTTGGCTTTGTCATAGGAAGGTCTTGCCTACTAAAGCTAGTGTTTTTCTTTGAACAAGTGACCAGAGCCACAGACAAAGGCAAAGCTATGCACACAGCATACCTGAACCTGGCAAAAGCCTTTGACATGATCCCTCACTTGGGTATAAAAAGTAAACTTACCCAGTTAAATATGAACCCCTTCGCAGTCATTTGGGTTGTAAACTGACTTACTGACCAGTCACATACTGTCAAAGTGGAACACTTCATCTCTTCCAGCAGACCTGTCACAGGTGGAGTCCCTCAATATTCAGTAATGGGCCCCTTCCTGTTTGATATTTATTTCTCTGAAGTCTAGGCCAAACAGGATGGACCATGGCTAACCAAGTTTATGGATGACTGCAAACTGGGGGCAATAATCAAATTCCCAAATGATGATTTCCAAAGGCATCTGTACTAGATCTAAAAAGTCGCAATTCCTCTTTACTTATATTTTATCAGACCCATTGTTCAATATAACATACCTTTTGGCATGTATTTATCTAAACCTATCACTCACCTTTTGAGATGTTAGAGATTCATAATTAAAATGATCACTGGCCTCAAAACATCACGGTTATCAGGATAGAGTGGCAACTCTGTCTCTGTAGTCAGTCTCTTATAGACCACCTCATGGAGATTGATGCCTAGTGCTTCGAGCCATGAAAGATCCAACTGTCTTTGATCTTCTATTCCTTCACAGAACAGGTAGTTCCTCAAATACCTGGTTAAAAGAACTAATCCTTGTCAACACATAAATAAGACACACAAGTGTGACAAATTCAAATCCCAATGTATCCCACACTTCCAGAACATATTTCCTTAGCATGTCAAATAGAGTAGCACCCTTTCCACCTTTAGGTAAACTTGGATAATTGGATTGCCAGCATGAGATTTTACCCTGGTCTGTCTTGTTTTGCCCGCCTTAAGGCTGGAGAGAACTATTGAATAGGGGGGTTTACTAAGCTTGAAATGTTCTGCTGACTCATTGCCCAGTACTTACCTATGAACCTAAGACTAACTGCATAGTACTTACTAATGAAACTATGACCCTATGAGGTGTGGGGGAGTATTGACCTAACTGAATTGGCTGGCTGGTCATGACAGTAACAATAAGATAAACAAACAATCCAAAACAGTGTTTATGTATTTAAACAAGCAAAATAAAATAGTTACGCAATTCATGTTATGATAAATGTATTGCAGATTTATCTAGGGTCGTCGCCTTTTAAAATGCCCAAAGTGGTACATTTTTAATGGAAACCTGAGAATTTGGAGGGCAAACCATGCCTACAACTGCAAAGGACAAGACTTCATGTTTTGACAAACATAAAAATTTACTCTTTTAGAATTTTAATTATTTCTGTTGTTTCATATAATATTAAATGCTTTCAAATGCAAAATAATTGTTGCATGCAGCTATAACAAGATTTTATTTTGTGCTAAAGTGCTAAAGTCTCAGGATATTTGCAGTTTCCCATGGGTTATTCACAGAATGGAACTGTCCAAATAGGGCTGTCTTGTGTAAAGAGGTGTCAACCTTAGATTAAGCAAAAGAAGACAAAGCACAGCATCATTTTTTATCTGTTTCTGGTCAAGTCTAATATGACGACCCTTTGGACAAAACAAAATGCTAACTTCACAAAGGTATTTAGTATCAGAAAGGTTGGAATATGCTTAGCAGATAAGAATGTTATTTTATGCAAAACGTGTATGATCTTTTTGTCTTTAGGCACCTTATCAAGGATATACAGAAAATAAAGGTGTATCAGTAATAAAATATATAGAGCTGCAGAGACATTTTATAACACATTTATTTTCAGAAAATTAGATGAGCTATCATGAAGGAGTAATCTTTCTGCTTCCTAGACCTAATTACATGTGTGACAACTCTATACTTTTTCTTCCTGTAATGTGACAGGTCTTTATCACTTTCTGGACACATTTTTATCACCTTCTGGACATATTTTATATCTTCTAAATGCTATTGCTATCTGTCAGATTTCTTTTCAAATATGCTTTGAATTGTATCATTTTGCTTCTTTATACTGCCATGCTAGATAAGAACGTGAATTAAGAACTGCAATTTATAATATATATTCTCATCAACCTGTCTTGTTACACAAGTTATTAACCTAAACTTCTAGTTTTTTCCCTGCTTACAACATCATCAGTTAAATATAATATGGCAAAATGTCAGAATCCCTATGTAAAATGCACTTCTAAGTAGCTGTCATTGTGATCTGTCTTATCAAGAAAAGCTTTTTGGATATTTCATCCTTAAACTGTATTGAAGAAGAAAATTTGTCATAGTCCTGTTGTAATCTGACTTAATAAACTGTATCATAAATATTTAGTCTAAACCCTTACTGAATGTCTTATTTAAGTATATTTGACTTTTTTTCATATCACAGTGGTACACACAAGTAATGCAGTCATTAAAATTTAGTGTAGGAAGCAACTTAGTGTAAAATGTTAAAAGAAATACTATCCGTGTGTGTGTGTGTGTGTGTGTGTGTGTGTGTGTGTGTGTGTGTGTGTGTGTGTGTGTGTGTGTGTGTGTTTTAAGACTTTGTGTTAGTCTACAAAGTGCCTGCCTTCTCAGATATCCCATTCAGCTGAAAGAGCAACAGCACCAAGCTTGACCTTCACCCATTCAATCACTTCTTCATTTGAAGATAGATGAAGAATAGTTACAGTTTCTGTCAGCTAGCTGGTCACTGCCTGCCCTGAGGAATTATTGCATGAGTGGCTGATTCCAATATGGCATGATTTATTTTAAGTATTTAAAATGCATACGTAGCCATTCAACTCATCTGTGGAGGAAGCTGCAAAAAAGCTCATCAGAACATAGCACTACTGAACAGACGTAAGTAGCTCTGCACTAGATGCTTAACTGATATCTTATGATTGCTGAATCTTATTTGCTTTTGCTAATGCTCACAGAATTGTCTTGTAGCTTACTAATTCACATCCAGGTAACCCCTCTGGTCATAGAATAAAAGAATCATGGAATGTACAAGGCAAGTGGTCCATGAGGCCATTCCCTCCTTGCCAGTCTCCACATGTAGCCCTTACCTCCTTTTTTAATCAGAAATGGGCTAGTCATATAGGGGTGAATTTGTGAATATCCAGTTGCCTTACTCCTTCTTAAAGGAAGATTAGGCATCACATTTCTTTATCTGGAGAGAAAGTTGTTTGTAGAGAAGGGTTAGTCATTGTGTGGCAAATTTCTCTCCACCATAATTTATTTGTTAAAACAGGTTCAGAACTCTGGTCCTAGTGTTCATTGGACTGTTTAGTTTGTCATTCAGCTTTAGCTCACGGTCTTGACATCACAGTTTTTTTGCCAAATTAGGCCATCTTGGAGGATTCAGGTGACTTCAGAAGAGTTAATGGTGGCTCAAAGCATCCGATCTTTAATGAACTTGGTCATCCAAATCACTATAATATTGGTTTTGACATCAAGAAAGTAAATACTAAATGGAAGTTGTCTTAGAAAAGATCCCTGTGGTAGCTCTGAACATGTCATTCTGTCTTCCATAACAAGTTTGTGTGGTTTGTCAATGATGCTAGAGTAGCGTAGAGTGTCATGTGCCTTAGCTAAATCAAAGTAAGCTATGTGCAATGAGCTACCATCATGTAATACCTCAGTGACTCTTTCAAAGAAGTCATCTAAGTTAAGTTAAATGCAGCAACTGCCCTATATTCACTGAGAGCCCTCTACTCCTAGTCCACACAAACTCAACATGTCAGAGATGCAACTATATTAAGAACCTTCAATCCATGCTCTCTCACACACTAATCAATACATATGATAATGACCGGGTTGTCAGAATGCACATCTCACCTCCTACCACACCCAAACCCACATCACACATACCTACATATGCAGACAGCCTCAACAGAAACATACCTAATCACCAGAGACCTCCCAAACACAAACACAAGCACGCTACACATAACACTTCCTCTACAGAGCACAATACACACATTAGCTCACACACCAGTGTCTCACCAGTCAAACCCTTAAGGCAAACAGAAAATCAAACATATTCGTCATAGCTGATTCCATTGTGAGGCACGCAGCTATCCCTCTCACCAGGCTGGATAAAGAAAAGGTCACAGTCAGCTGTCTGTCAAGTGCCAGGATACGTCATATCACACAAGCACTCAAGTCTCTCAACAACAGGTACTTTTATGAATCTGTCATAGCCATGTTGGTGTGAACAACTTGAGACATAACCTCTCTGGACTACATGAAGAGAGACATGACTGAGCTCTCTGACAATGTGTCTCAGGCAGGTATATCCCTAGCCTTAAGCAGCATTTTGCCTTCACTAGGATGATGCCTCAATACAAACAGAAAATGATTGACTTCAATAATTGGCTAAGTTTCTGGTGTTATTCTAAGAGGATCCAATATCTTTCAGCCAGACATGATCAACAGACCTCAATGCTTTACCAGAGATGGTCTTTATCTGTCACCCCTGGGATTTTGGCTACTGGCTAAGGCTCCTGCCACACCCATAGTGCCTTTTTGTCTCAAGGATAAAATTCCCAACTCAAAAACTCCATCTAAAAACAACCTCAGGGTTATGCGGCTAAACGCTAGGAGCCTTAACACAAAACTGCACTCACTGGAAGCAGTCCTCATCTTGGAAGAGTAAACACTCATAGCATGGTCAACCATTATGTAATTAAATTTCGCTCAGTTCTTCATCTAACCCCTGGACTACCCCATAGCATTTCAACTGCAGTAAACACTCATAGTGCAGCCAGCTGTTATCTTAGGTCAATTTGTCTCAGTTCTAACCTAGAGTAGTCACATATGTGCTAGTAGTGTGCCACTGACCCCTGGAACTGTTTGAGTGTAAAGTAATCAATTGTGATAATGCATTCAATGTCACTTTATCCTTATCTGCTTGGCGCTTGCCGCTTTTTTGCAATAATTAATGTGATATAGTTATTAAGGATGTATTGAATTATAAACTGAATGTCTCTGATCATGGTAACAGCGTAAAATCTGGTTCACAAATGTGATACTGTTTGTAAGACTCTTGCTAAGTGCATGGTGCATAGTATAATGCTAACCAGTTTTGTGACTGGAATTGTTTGAGTTGTGCCTGCTCATTCCATGTGTTTATGGCATATCTACTGAATTATATCCTCACTATCTGTTTTTGGGTAGAATGTGTATAACTATTATTGCAAATCATTTTTATGCATTAACGCCTTAGAATGTATAGTCATATTACCCTTTGTACTGGGTCATATCTATTTTAAATTACGCTAACCTCGCTGTAGGATCCCCCATTGTATGTTCTTCCTACCTCCCTAGCCCATCCTATTCTCTCCCCATTCAGCTGCTCTTGCTCTACACTGTTTTTACTTTCTTTTAACTCAGTCTTTCTTCTCATTACAGCTCACACATATATACTAATCACGGGTGCCTCTCCCCAATCTACACTTCAGTGGCCAGACCAGTATTTCTCTTCAAAGGATGTGCATTAGAAATATCTAAACCAACTCTGCTCCCTCTATCTGTAGTTCCCCTGACAAGTCCTAACTACAATCTTTTAAAACTCAGTCCCTATTTTACAATTGATATTTCACTCACCTTGTGCTTGCTTGCAGGCATGTGTCCTTAACAGTGGCTGTTTATTTACTGATAGTTTTTGTTGAGTTTCTCCTCCCGGCCATTCCTCCTTCTCAGCTCTGCCCACTCCGTTCACCCTCTGGATTCACTCTGCTCCCCTACCCTGCCCTGAATTCCCACCCACCCCCACTACTTCTACATTTGTAGACACAAAACCACTCCCTCAACAGACACAGCCTATCTAATGAAACCACACCCATCTCTTCATTAACTTTTCCACTCCCTCACTCTAATAACTCCACCTCATCCCCTCTGTTAATCTCACTCCCCAATTTTAACATCTAACTTATCTAACAAACCCCACCCATATCCTATATCAATCCTCCTTGTATCGCATCATACCTCCACACTGCACCACAACAACTATGTACCCTATACCTACAAAACCAATGCTCACAATACTTCTTCTCTCCTCCCTCTCCTTCTACTCCTCCTTACCTGCTTCCCTGGCATCACTCATTCCCCTCTACTCATCCCAAAAAAGAACCCTTCTTCTCTGACTGTATTTCCCCATATCTCTTCCATACCTATGATTATCTCCTCTTCAGCAGAAAGCATCTAGTTACCTCTAATGTACTCCCAGTCCCACAAAATCCATATCCCAATGTCTCCCATCCTTTCAACCTCTGCTCTGGGAGCTCTACAAAACATTTATCACTTCTTCTTGAACTAATCTCTATCCTCCTGTCTGGAGACATTCACCCAAACCCTGCCCCCCCCCCCGCCAACCACAATAGCATCTCAACTGCAATTCCTTCACCCCCTCTCCACAAGTCTCTCCTTTCCACTACCATCAGTGCCCAAAGCCTTTGTAATAAATTACCCAACTTTCACGCCTTCCATTATCAGCCTGGCATTGTATGAATCTCTGAAGCATGACTCACACCTCACCTAAAAGACTCTGAAATCCCCCCCCCAACTATTGAACCATAAGACACGACAGAATACAAAAGAATGAAGGGGGAGTAACTCAACTTTTTTCTTCCTCTCTAACAATGACACCCTACACCAACCTTATACCTCAATTCTCTACAGCCAAATTAACCCTGGCCCTCCTAAAACTTAACCACAAAAACATAGTTATAGCTGCCCTAAATATTCCACCCAGTAACAACATCCCAATACTTGAAGATATCTTCCCTTGGTTCTCATCTAATATAAAAAATGAAACAATTATACTTGGGGATGTTAATATCAACTGGACTATTCACTCAGGCAACACCTCTGAGAACATAAACCTCTACAATTTCTCCTAAATAATAAACTCTCCTAATAGGCCTAACAAGCATAACTCTTCAGGCAGCATCCCAGACTGGATATTAGTTTCCCAACCCAAAAATATCTCTGATAGTGGCACCTTGCCCGATTCCCTTAGTGGTCACCTCCCCACCTTCATATGTCACTCACCTTCCTCCCTACACTTACAACATAATTATATCTTAACCTGTAACCTAACAAACTGTAAACCTGAATCCTTCTCTGATTTCTTGAAATAGATGAACTAGAACCCCCTATAAACTCTTCTACTTGACCATGTTGTGACTTACTTTACTACTTCATTAACATACTTAATAGCTTTGCTCTACCTAGAACTAAAAGAGTGAAATCCAAAACTGACCCCTGGCTTTCTAAAGAAACAATAACCTTCATGTATACCCACGATGATGCATGGAAACTCTACCAAAAATACAAAACACCTAGTTCCCTTACAGAATTTAAACAACTCCATAGTAGTGTTTAATAAAACTAATCACTTCCAATTGCAAATCTTACTAGTCTAAGCTTCAAAATAATCACAAATCCAACCCAAAGAAATTTTGTAGAAGTATCTCTGCCCTCCTTAGTCCCGACAAAAAAGACAATCCTTGCCCTGACCCTAGCTCCCCTAATCATATCATGGCCTCTAAATTTAATTCCTTCTTCATAGACTCCATAGCCAAGCTCACCGCATCTTTTAATAACAACTCATTACCTCCATCCACTTCTCTCACATATAATGTATCTCCTTTTGCCTCCAGCACCAGCCATCCACCTCCCTTCACCCTCAAACCCATTCCTGTCAAAACTATAAGAAAAAACTCCTCCAAAACCTAAAACCACATTCTAATGCACCAGCCAAATTACCATCGAACTTCCACAAGTTAGCCGCTGTTTACATAGCTCTCCCTATCTGTATTCTAATCAATCGTTCTATCCAAGAATCCTATATCTGGAAAAAAAGCCTTCATCATTCCCTTACACAAAGGGGGCAACAGCACAGATATCTCCAATTTCTGCCCCATAGCCATTCTTTCCCATATCTCCAAAACTCTTGAAAAATGTATTCACCTGCAGCTATTACCTTACCTCTTAAACAACCATCTGTTGTCTCCAACACAGCATGGTTTCAGACCCAGACACAGTACCACCACATCCCTTCTATCCTTCCTGAATAACATCAACCATGCTTGTGACTTTGGAAATATCATAGCCACCCTTCTCCTAGACTTATCTAAGGCCTTTGATACCTTTTCCCATAGCCTACTTTTGTCTAGCCTCTCTCATCTTAATCTCTACTCCTTTTCCATCAATTGGTTCTCCAGTTACCTCTCAAACAGGCAGCAGGCCATCAAGTGGAATAACTGTACCTCTTCTTACCTTGACACTCTGACAGGCATCCCCCAAGGTTCTATCCTGGGACCTTTACTATTCAACATCTTCTTTAACGACTTTCATTACTGTATCCCAAACACTCTGCTTTCCTGAGTCTCTCCCCAAACTCATGCATGTAACTCAGGTCGCCATTAACAGCACAGAGACACGGATGCTTAATAATCACCTAGCTGTCAATATATCAAAAACCAAACTTATGATCTTTTCCCCCATCTAAGATTACCAACATAGGCAAAAACCTCCTTCTCTAGAGTAAGCCAGAACATGATTCCTATTGAAATAGTTCCCTACATTAAGCTCTGGGTGTTCATATCGAAGAACAACTAAAGTTTTGACATTCACCTCCAAACAAACATCAAAAAAACTCACCAGAAGCTCGGGATGCTTTATTGTCATAATCGCTTCCTTACCCCTTCATCTAAACTTACCGTCTCTAACACCTACCTCCTTCCCTCCCTCATGTATGGTGCCCCTCTCCTTACCAATTTACAAGCCACCCTTAAGGCTAAACTGGCATCCTGTTACAATAAAATTGCCAAGTTTGCCAGCAGTTCCAAATCCTCCCACCATTGCATCGCCTTACACTCCCTGAACTGGCTAGAACTCCCTAGCTATCTCCTTTACATCCAGATCTGTAATGCTCACAACCTTATCTTTAAGCCATCCCAATGTGCCTCTCTCTCTCTCTCTCCTCCATCCTTACTATGCATCTCCAGTGGTGGCTGGTGACTTCAAATCAAAGGGGGGCTGGAGGAGATAGCTGAATGGGTGGGGTCAATGGGAAGGGGTGCAGTCAACTAGAAAGGGGAGGAGCTATGCTCAAAACCACAAAAACTAACTTTAATTAAATATGCTGCCCTGGGTGCCAAACCCTCATTATGAGAGTCCAATCAAGACAAATGAAGTATAAAAGAATACAAATAGTTCAATGCATTGGCTGCATGACAGCTTACTTAATATCTAGATAGAAACAAAAAGGTTGTGAGACATGAAAAACGAAATTACTTTTTAAATACATTACTGGAATGTCAGTCAAAGTCAAGTATAAGAAAAACAAGCAGCACTCAACTCAAACCGCTTCTCCTTGCACTGCAGTTCTAATTATAATTTATATTCAGCTTTATTAAAGTACCAAGTAACATGCTGAAAGTAGCAATCTCTGTGATACCATCACTTGCAAAAATGTTTCTTATCCAAAAAAAGACCTGCTGCCTGTCATCTATCTACTTGTTTCATGGGGAAAACATGATCAAAGTAAAAAATGAAAAGCAAACAAGAAACAAGCTCAAGATACATTGCTTAAAGGATTACTGTGCAGGTTATGGACCACACATGAATGGCATTCTGTTTAGTTTACAGGTAAAGCCCTCAGAGATCACAGGAAGTCTCCAACAAGTGTAATGAGCTTCTTAAAATAATGTAATCCTGTCCTTTATTACAAATATGGTCATATGCATTTCAATACCTAACACTTATACATTTTCTAGTTAAGTATTCTCTGCATGGCAACAACAGAAAGACTTTCAATGTTGGCAATTCTTTAACAGTATGCTTATTAAAGCTTACTTGCATGTTATGATCTCAGACAAGCTTACCTGATGGTCATTAAAGCACTGCTACTTAAAACACAGAGCAACAGGCATTTTCTGAGTAATAAGCATAAATCAACAGTACAAAAATATGACAGAAACCAGACCATTCTGCAAAATCAAGAACAAATGAAAAGCCACTGTAGTACTTGTGTCTACCTTGGATGGGGGGATACCCTGTGCATTTACACCCTGCACATTTACACTGCATAACTGCTCCTTGCCTTGCTTGGACACATCCAGAGTCACTACATGGGGGAGTGGGGTGCAACAAGTATGTCACAATTTGAAATGTCTCTGGCTGACTGTGATGGCCCTGACACATTTGTCATACTTCTCAACCTCAGAGCAAGAAATCTGGACAAAGCCATACATAGAAATGGGACAAAGGCCCAAAAATAAGGACAATTTTTAAATATTGCTCTTATAAAGTAGAAAGATAATAGAATAGTAGATTTTGCATTAGTATGAATTTTCTGAAGGATATGAAATCTGAAACTCAAATGTCTCATTATTTTCTAACTTCAGTTTTTAATGATTTACCACTAATTTGCCAAAATAAAACACAATTTTATGAAAAATGGACCAAAAATGTGATGCAGAAATATAAAATAGCCACACAATACAGCTGGGAACCTGTCAAAGAAGGGACACCTTTTTAATATTAGTACTGCTAACTTGAGCAGCTGACAAAATAAGAGTATTTACATGCATTTCTGAAATAAAAGTAATCTATAACTCTGATTATTATAGTTATTTCTTAATTGTAAACCCTCCATGTTTTCTTCCAAAATTGCTATTTTGCGGAGGGATTATTAGGGGAAGAGCAACATTTTGAGACAAATTCGGGGACAGTTGAGAGGTTTGGCTATGCCTAATTCTATAAAGCAATTTATTTGCATGTACCTCTCAACCTGTTAATGCAATAAATCTGGACAAGGCCAAATATACTGGGGGAACATATAAACAGTACTAAAAATTGCTCTTGTATAAACTGAGACAGTTGATAGAATAACAGGTTTTACTTTAGCATGCATTTTTCTGAAGGTTATGAAATCTGAAACTCAGTGTGTCATTATATAGTGACTTAATTCCTAAATGATTTTCCAGAAAACCAAATTTTATAAGGAACAAACCAAAAATAAGAAGCAAAAATCTATTCATTCTGTGAAAATCTGGACAGTTGGGAGGTATAGTTCAGCTGGGGCTGTCTGAGTTTGCCGCCCTTCCCCCTCACAAAATCATGGTCTAATGGAGTCCTCCCCCCCTGAAGCCATTCCAATGATCCATTATTTGGCTATTTCACTCCATTTACCATAAACACTAATGTGCATACTGCTTTACTTCAATGATGATTTGGATTTCGTTTGAAAGTTTTATTTTGCATTTTACACCACAAACACTAAGACATCTGCTAAACAAAGCAATGCAGTCTCACAATGAAAACATGCTTAGCATTAAAATTTCTCTACCCTTGAAACTCACATTCAATGAAATAGCATTGAAACCCACATTCAAAGAAAATACATTTTGCCAGTGGCAGATAAAGATTAACTTTGGGCTGTTTTCAAATCATAGGCCCCTTGCACATGAAACATACATGTGCTCTTTCATACACCTTCCTGATTGTACTAAATTATATTCCTTGTATAATACAGTACAGTTGTTAGACGGCATTTTAAATGTATTGTTTTGAACATTTTTCCAGTAAACAATGAAACAAAATGCATGCACCAAAGACAAAACTACCCAATTCAGAACGTTTCCATCATAAAAGTCTACTCAACCTTCTACAGTCCACCAGTATCAGTAAATATGCACAATCTCCAAAGTAGTAAAAGTCATCTAAATAATTCCACATTAAAGAAATTTGTAACAATGAAGAGGTTGCTGCTAGCAAACAACTTTATATGCCATTGTTTATTCATCTACAAATAAAGTGCCTGTTGTCCTTGAGGAATAAATTGCCTATGTTGCATGCATTAAAAAAAATGATAAGCTAGTAATATCGCAATAGGGACTGTATGGCAAACTGATAACAGGTTCATAGTTACTACTCTAGGTATCTTTGAGAAAAAGGACTGCAGCATCCACCCACTTTACAACACAGTTCAGTATCAGCAATGCATCTATCTACTGTGGGAGTAGAACCCACAGCCTTCTGCATCAAAAGCAAGTACACTACCTGTTGTGCTATTAACAATGCAAGCAGACTCAGAATAAGCAGCACTAAAGTTTTGTTCCCCTGCAGCTCTCAGCTCCTTGTAAAATTTACTCGACACGCAGTTGTAGCTCTGAACTTTGCAGCACAAGAAATCTGGAAAAAGATGACATTTATTGGGGGGGGGGGGTCAAAAGCCCAAAAACCAGGGACACATTTTAAACATTGCTTGTATAATTTGGAAAGTTGCTAGAATAAAATGCTGTGTTACCACCATACATTTCACTGCCACGTCTTTAACACAGGGGACCCTGTGCAAAACAGTCAGAGAAACATACCACTATGCCAAATCAGCTGTTTTGTGAAAGACAGGAAGACGAACTTAAATGGCTACCATTTAGTGAATTCAGTTCTCACCATAGCTGTCAATCTCTTGGCACAAAACACCTGAACAAAGCCAATAATGGGGGAATACAGCCCCCAAACATATTCAGTGAATTCAGTTCTCACTATAGCTCTCAACCTCTTAGCAAAATAACATGTGGACAAAGCCAGTAATGGGGGGAATACAGCCCCCAAACATTCAATGAATTCAGTTCTCACCATAGATAACTCTCAATCTTAGCACAAAATACCTCGATGAAGCCAATAATGGGGGAATACAGTCCCAGAAATAGGGACAAATTTCATATCCATATTATAAACTTAGACAACTACTAGAACAAACAGTTGTGTGTTACCATGTACTTTCTGAAGAATATGAAGTCTGAAATTCAAATGCCTGTTATTTTCAAACATTTAACCAGGAAACTAGTCTGACTTGGAACAAAAGACCATTTTCAGCAGAGCAGGGAGAAATGCCAGACACATCTTTGTAAGATGGGAGGGCATGCAGACACCACACAGAAGGCACCCCAGCCAAGAATCAAACCTGAGAACCTGTAGCTGTTAGGCAGCAATGCTACCAGTGCACTACTGCACTACAGACTTTTCAAGGAAAAATGTAGATACAGAAACCACAGATTGTATGAGGAACAGAACAAATATGAGGCAAAAATCTGGATTTTTTTTTTTAGAAATGGTGGTGGATGGGGAATTCAGGTCCTTGTCACCTGCATCCAAGGTACAGGGTTCAAGCCTGAGTATCTCTACCCACCACCATTTGTTCTCTATAGCCACCAGTATATAGTAACTGGGGCATTACACACACACACACACACACACACACACACACACACACCAGTATAAAGCCTTCACCTGCTAGTGACTGAACACCTACCTGGTTTCATGAAGCAATCCAAATCCAGCCAGTGACCGAATGAAGCAAGCCCACAATCCAGACAGCGACTGAACACCTACCTGAAGCCTTTGTCCAGCAGTAATCCACAAACTAAGCCCATGCAATGAAAGTCCCATGAGAGCAGCTCCATCTTCCTCATTGGTTCTGCCTGCAGCTGAAGAAGTCCGGAGCTCCTTTGTTCTGTGTGGTCATCACCACACAGATTCCTGGGCATCTCACAGCAATGATTGCTGGGTACCTCTTTGTCCATATCTGGACTGCTGATAAAGGCAGTCTGAGTTCTCTCATGTGTCCGCACATGCGCAGAGGAGTCGGGACTCATGATTTTTTTTTTCTTACGTTTTTGTTTTTCTGTTTTACAGATTTTTCTTTTGTTTTTTTTTTCTAGATGGGATGGCTGCAGTCCGGCAGTCTGATAGCATGAGCCGCCCCTGGTGGGCACAGAAATTTGGGGAATTGATAAACAGTCATTCCCTGGAATGAATAGTTAGCGAATCCACTAGAGGCAAAAGCATTCTTGACCTTGCCCTAAAAATACTATTTCTACCTACTTCTTCACCAATTAACATGCCATTTAATATCAGAACCATCATACCACCTGTATCAAACATTTCTTTATTTAAGGACTTTATAATGGTGAACTTATAAAATTATATGATAGAATCTTTAAATTTATCCATAACATCTCCATTATCAATCCTGACACAATAGTAAAAATTCACCAAAAACTTTTATTCCAAGTTAGATGAATGCATAACTGTAGCAGTCCCAGTTAGAGCCAAATTCAATTGTAACTGACATAAATACACTTTATTAAGAACAGAAAAAAGCATTAAACTGTAAATAATGCTGGAAATCTTGAGAATGAGGACAGTATAAAATATCACCAAGACACTGAAAAGCACTATAAAGACCAGTAAAGCAACCCATGAAAAGAGATTAAGTTGTGAAGGAAATGATTAGTAGCATTCTTTCTTTGCTGTTGCCAAATGTCTCCTTATAGCAACAGACCAAGTTTCCAAATGCTGGTACAATGCTGAGAAGATACACCGCCCCATAGATGGCCATACCATAGAAAATATATTCACCAATCAGCCTTAGAGGTCTGACCTAGAACATATCATAAGTAATCACAGTATGTTATCTAGAATATTTGGCTTTATCAACTGAAGATCATAATATTAAATTGTGTCATCTTGTTTGAGAGGATCTGGTAAACAGTCAACAATATGTTGTCTGGCAAAAGCATTCAGTACCATACCTCTTTCCAGACATATAAGTAAACTACCTGCCTTAAACATAGCTCCTTATGTGTCAAGATGGATAGCTAACTGGCTGAAAGACAGGAATCATGTAGCTCATGTGGCAGGCGCCTCTTCAAATAGAGCCAAGGTAATTAGTGGAGTCTCCCAGGGGTCTGTGCTCAGTCCACTCCTGTTCAGCATCTACTTCTCTCAACATAGAAGTAATAACCAAGATCTTTGACTACTATGTCCATGTTGCTGGCTTGTGTCTTTTGTAATGCAGCATCGATATGCATGCTCAATACCTTGAAAAGTCTGCCTCTGCAAATCCTCCATCCTCCACATTCTAGCTCCCCTTCCATACTTTTACCATTAGGGTTTTCTTCTTGTTGCATGTCTGTCCTAATACCTGTTCAAATTCCTCAAATACTAGTTTCACCTCCTTAATGTCTGTGCCCACATTTTCTGATATTAGCATGCATTCATTTTTATACAATAGGAACTGGCATTTTGTACTTTCTCTCTTTACTAATTCTATCAGTTTTCCCCTCATTTTCATTGTGAACATCTCTAATGATAGTGGGCATCCTTATCTTGAGTCTCTTCCCGGTTCCACAACTCCTGATACATCTCCATTTACCAAGTTTTTATTTCTGCATTATCACATATAACCCTAATGCTCCTGCTGAATTTCTCCCCCATCTCCTTTCTGTCTAGCACTTCCTATAGAAATTTCCTCCTTACCATATGGAATGCATTCTATAAGTCAATTACTCCGCATTTTTCCCCTTCTTTTTTCTTCTTCGTATATGAATTCCATTAATCTGCACTAGCTTATTTCTGCCTTTCCCTGCTTGTTAAAACTACTCTAACCCCTCATGTAGAATTTTTTTGCAGAATTCCATCTAGCCTACCAGTTGGCACTTTTCCAAGTATTGTGATGCCTGTATCTATTATACAGATGAGTCTGTAACTTCCTACATCCATTTTCACCCTTTCCATCAGAATAATTGCCACCCTTACCCTACTTACGGATTTAGAGCGATTAACATTTTTTGCAATTCTATTATATTCTTCCATTAGCATTTTTTTCATTAGTTCTAATAATACAATCTTGTAAACATGTTTCTTGACCTCCTTGATTCATATGACTGCATTTATTCCAGGCCACTGTTCTTGGATTAATTCATAATTCTGCTTTCTTTGTTCCCATTTATAGTATGATTTCCCTGCATTGTTCCTTATAGTATTCCTGATTCCCTCCCTCATCTTTGTTCATTTCTCCTTCCCTTCTTCACTTTTGCCGTTATTCCCTCTGTTTCTATTCATACTTCTCTTCCAGATGTCTTCCTGTAGTTCATCTTAAGACTTGGTGTTTGTATTAAGCCACAGTATGATTCACCAGCAGCCTTTCTGGCACCGTTTCTCTATGGCTACAGCTGTTGTAGGCCTTCCTTCTAGCTCCACTTTTATAGCTGCTTCTTTATCCTTTGTTCTTCCTGCTCTGCTCCTTGTTTCCACAGATCTCCATGAATTCCCATTAGCTCTTACTGCAGCATTTCTTTCTCATTGTCTACCTCTGTTTACCTCCTGCCTTCTACTTTCAAAATTTTTCATCTCATTGCCACTTTTATTTCATCCCTCCAGTTCTCTTATAGTTCCAATCTGTACCTCACTTTTTTGAGCATTGTGCTCAGAAGGTATCTCAGTTCATTCCTAGCTTCCAAATGTTTTATTTTGTAGTTGGTCCACCTTCATCCTGGTGACGTTCCATTATGACCCTAATTGTTACTGCTGCATGGTCTAGAATGTTTCTCTCTATTATCTCTATCCACTCTCTCATTAACCATCTTTTTCTTAGCATCCTGTCTGTTATGTTTGCTTGTGTCAGACAGTTTCTTGTGAATGTTCGCTCTCTCCCATTAGGATGTTGTTCCCCACATATGTCCTTCCAACCCCCTTCCACCAAAACTCTCTCTAGGTTCTTTTTCATTCTAATATTACATTCTTTTTTGCCAAACAGTCTGTCTATGGGGATATCAAAGTCAACCCCCTCCCCAATATTTCTACTCTGTTTCTGCTCCTTCTGTTTTTATTTATTCCTATTTTGCAAAAAGTCTCTAAAAAGGTACTACCTAAAAGAGCACAAAACAAATCAATTACAAGTATTACTAGTCCGGGTAACCAAGGGAAGAATAAGAAATGTAAAAAAGAGCTTGATAATATTTATGAGAAAGAAAAACAGAAAAAGAAAAATATTAAAACAGCTGGAGAGTCAGAATGGGATACTGTTAGAGGTCAGTAAACCATGTGAATGGAAGAAAAGTAACTGCACAAGAAGTGACAAGATCGGGACAGCCTCTCAAAAACCACTGCCCTCATAACTTGTTTCTTTGGGTGTGCATACTATGAAGCTGTTATTCACCAACCCTACTGAGTTTCTTCTACCTAGTCTTGAGTCTTTTTACTAGCATCTTTAGAACCTGATTCTATATTCTAAGCGAAGCTAACCCGGTGGTTCACAGAACAGTATTTCACTTTTCTATGAGTATTATGTTGGTAATATCCATTCATAATAGACTCTGGCATCTTCATAGTTCTCTCCTACCTTACAGTTGGCTTTGGTTACCATTAGGTCATAAGCTGTAATTACTCTACACTCTCTTATCTGGGAGTTCAAAAAGCATTCCCCTCAATCTGCACACTTTTCTCTTGGTTTCTCTGCCCCAAATCTAAGAGTTTGTATTTCTTTGTAGTAAAATTTGAATCTATGAAAACATAATGACAATCAGAATTCCAAAACACATAACATAGAAGGTGCTGAAATGGGAAAAAAAAAACACGAAAAATAGAATGGCCAACACATCGAAAACATTCAGGATGAAAAAACAAAATCAAATATCATATAATGCAAGAATCCAAAAACGGAGTCCAGATCTGCTTTTGCTGACTTGTATAATTACTACACAGGATACAGAATCAATGGCCAAAAGCAAGTGTATCATTAGTTAGATTTAGGATGCCTAATTTATGCATACAGTTCATTAATTTTACCAAAGTACATCTGCATCACCTAAAACAGCATATATTGCAAATTATTTCAGGACTGAAGAGGTAATTCACAGGGGGGTATATTTTTTATGACAGCAGCAACCCTCAGTATATAGCTTTCTATTACCATATGGAATAAGAAATGACAACGGTAGTTGAGTTCACCAAAGGCAGTACAACTTTGGCTCATGATCAAATCAGCTGCTGAAAGGGCTTGAAATGCTAATCATACCATGAACACAGAAAAAATGTTTACTTTGTTGAACACATAGTCAGGAGAACCATTTGAATAAACTGCAAGTGGGTGCCAAAAGAGATTATGATGTTTGTATTAAACTGCAGTAACCTTGTTATAAAGTTCACAAATTCAACAAATTTTCAAGTCTGATTATACAATAAAGTTTGTCACACTAAGAAGGAGTTATAAGGTAAATCGTATCTGTCAAATGACATTTACCTCTGAATTCAGTTTTCCATTTTGCAAGCTTCCTGTTTTTATTCTCCCTTCGGAACTGAACTAACTGATTCTCGCTCACTTCCCAGCACATAAAGCCCGGGAAGAGAGCGACAACCAATCAGCAGCATTTAGGCTTTAGCCCAGCAGGCACTTCATGACTGATGTGCCTGCGGACGTCGCAGTCCGAGCCCCTTCCAAGTCTATGCGGTTTGGAACCGCTGCCGCATAGACTTCTGGGCATCACAATGATGCCTTATGTGCTCCTCCAGGCTGCAAAGAAAACAAACAAACAAAAAAAAGCTGTTTACAACCGCGCGGGTAAGGTGCGCAATGCGCAGTCGCAGACTCGAAATTTAAAATAAAAAAAAAGATTTCTTTTTTTTTTTACAGTAAATCACAAGACCAGAACAACTGAGGGGGCTGCAGACCGGCAGTCCGATGCCACGAGCCGCCCCTGTGCATCTCCCTGATTGATCCCTTAGGTCCAACAATCAGAATCTTATCCAAGTATACAAACTCTTACGTACTCATGGGTGACTTATACTGTCATTTTCTCTAGCATGTAAATGGAATACACTTCCTCTCCATATCTGAACTACCCAGAACCTTTCCTCTTTTAAGACTTTACTCCACTCCTATCTCTCTTCTACTTGGGAATGCTCCTGCTCTCACCCCTCCTAACCTCCTCCCAACTACCTCACTTCCCCTAACCTTTCTCACCGATAATCTCTTCGTAGGCATTCGTAATCCACCCAAAATTTGAATTCTCATCATTTCAAGTTATTTAGAACCGATTATTATTGTGTACTGTAAGGATCTATTGATACTACTAACAATACATCAACTTGATTTTTGTTTCTACTAGAGTTGTGTGATATATTAGAGTTATGTAATACTTTCTACTAACTCCTGATGATCCCGCTTTTATAATTTCTTTGTATTAATTCTGTATTAATTCATGTTGATTTTTGTTTTATATGTATGTACATGGAGCTTTTTTCCCCCAGGCCTCCATTGAAAAAGGGCTCATCTTGGCCCAGTGCACTCTTTTGGTTAATAAACTGCAAATAAACAAATAAATAAAAAAAGTAAATTATAAATATTTTGTGACGATGATTTTAACATGGTGAGATGTTATTCTGTTGTTGAAGGACAGGAACATTTTCCTTTTGCTGTAAAGTCTGTTTACAGTGCATGTGAGTATCAGTATTTTGAGATGTACTTCCTTGGAAACATGATGGAACTCTCAGAGTATTTGTTAATGGCCGGTATGAGCCTATTACCGAGCATATTCTACCTTCTACAAAGATGATGCTGCATAATGAGCAAAAAAAAATTAATTTACTTCAATAACTGGCTTATTTTTAGTGTCATTCAAAATAGGCCCAATATTTGTCAGCCTGGGAGGATATGTTCAACAGGCAATGCTGCTTCACTATGTCCTCCCTACATTTTCAATTTTTGGGAAAGACATTGTCCATACCCATAGTACTTTTTTTTACACAATGTTAAGCTGATAAACCTACCAAGATAATGAAGCAAGCAAAGGAAAATATGAAGGCGTTACTAGTCAATGCTAGGAACCTTAACATGAAATTCCATCGTCACACACCCTTCTCACCCTGGAAAATGCAGACATCTGTTTAGTGACTGAGAAATGCTTTAAAACAATGGAGAGTGTGCTGGCTGTGCAGACTATAATGGCTTCCAGAAGTTTAGGTGAGCTACTGTGCAGGAGAGGAAGAAGGGAAAGATGTCTTAGTCTTCATTCAAAAGAGGCTTATATCAAGGCTGGTAAATCAGCTTGATACACTAGAGTTTCTTTATGTCCAAAAACCAACAGAAAGGTCCCTTATCATATATAAGCTAGCTATAGAACTCCCTCTATTGGGGTGGCTGCAGTGGTGCAGCAGTTAGTGTTGCTGCCTCACAGAAAGAGGTTCTCTGGTTGGATTCTCGGCTGGGGTGCCTTCTGTGCAGAGTCTGCATGTCCTCCAAGTGGTCGCGTGGGTTTCCTCCGGATGCTCTGGTTTCATCCCAAAGACATGCTGTAGGAGGATTGGACACTCTAAATTGGCCCTAGGCATGAGTGCATGCATGTGTGTGCCTTCTGTGGAAGTTTGGGTGCCGAGCTGGCAACTCAACACCGCAAAAATCCACTGCCAATCATGAGCAGACAGGTGATCTGCTGTGGCGACACCTAAATAAGAAAAGAAGATAGAACTCTCTCTATTACTCAAGGAAAGCCACAATGCCTATCTATTGGAATGAGGCTCTCTCAGTATTAAACACAATACCATTTTCCTAGTTGATCTAAACTGTCCAACTATGGGTTGGGAAACCTACACCACCATTAGTGCACAAGTACAGAGAATCCTGGACTTTGTCTATACAAATATTCTGGAACAATTTGTCAGAATAAGCACTTGGGGGAATAACATATTGGATTTTGTCCTTACTAATATGGGAGCATCTTGCATATCTTCATCACTTGTTAGGTCTGAAAATAAAGCCATCATCTCTGAAAAAAAATTTAAACCAGAGACCACTTCCACACATGGTGCCTTTAGAAATGTCTCTCAGACAGACTAGCTACTCCTAATTGATATATTGGCAAACTTGACATCCACAACAAACCCATTTAACTCCACTGAATATGCAGAAAATTACAGCACCACACTATAACTATACCAGCATGAAAATAGCTGCATATGTGCAGCTGTAACTTGTAGGATCAAGTGCCAGGTAAAACCCTGCAACAAACAAAATGGTGGATCCATAATTCCAACAAGCTTTACAATAAAAGGAAGAGACTTTTGACCAAAAGTAAGATGACTAATTGCCAGAATGCCATAGCCCTTGTCATTAACATAAACAACTCAGGCGCTTAATAAATTCCACCAAAACCAAGTTTGAGGCTAAAATAGCTACCCAGTGTAAATCCCAGCACAAGGCCTTTTTTAGATGTGTATGTAATCTCAGGGCACAATGCAGCAATACACTGAGTTGATTAAACCATGTTACCTGCACTGAGGCTATAGATATGTCATAATTTACTGGCTGATAAATTAAACCCAAACTTTATCCCATTCTCCCCTCTATCTGTCCCACAAGACCAAGTCCTAAAAGTACCAGCAAGAGCTACAAATACTGCATCAATGAATCCTGCCAGTATCCCTGGATGTATCTTAAACAGTATGAAGCACATTTCAGCTACCTCCCCTAGAAACACTATTCAACCTCACTCTCATTACAGATTTTGTACCAAGTGACTGAAGGACAGCTTTAGTCATTCCCTTACATAAGAGAGGACATTCCACAGACCCAGGCAATTACTTATCCATAAATCTGGCAAGTCTTATACGCAAAGCCATGGAAGGACTTTTCATGAAACTAATCAATTAGGGCATAAGGAACTATACTGACCTACCACAGTTTGGATTTATCAAGGCCAGGTCATGTTTAGTTAACCTGAAGGACTTTTTTGAAAAGGTCACCAAAGCAATGAATGAAGGCAAAATGATGCTCACCATAGAACTCAACATGAACAAAGCTTTTTGACACAATCCCCTTTTAGCCATAGTAGAAAAGCTACACAGTTTGTCTGCAGGACATCAAAATAGGGGAAGCTACAAAGAGACCAGGCACCAGTACAGTCCCCCAGGATTCTGTGCTGGGACCTCTTCTGTTTGGCATCTACTTCTCCAAAGCTAAAGTCCATACCAAAGGGCGCTGGCTGACTAAGTCTGCAGATGACTGCAAGCTAGAAGCAGTCATTGAATCCCCAAATGATATAGCCCTTCTGAAGAAAGGTTTGTCTGAAATAAATAACTTTTGCAAAAATCATAGACCGAAACTAAATACCAAAAATGCATTATCATACCCTTTTAGAAGTCCTCTACAATGGGAAACTACCACATTAACAATACTCCCATAAGAGTTTATACAGTTGTTTTGCATTTAGGAACTTATGTGGACAGTGACCTAACTTTTGTCCAGTATCTGACCATTGTCAGGGGAAATTCCTTCTATATTGTGCAGCATAGAAACAAAAGGAATCTTGTCTAAATCTAGAGATGTCATTGCCCCCTTTACTCAGCCTTCAGTGGGCCAATCATTGATTATAATGCCCTCTTTGGTATGCATCTGCCCAGACATATGCGACAAGTAGAACGCCCACAGAGCTATCTTACTAAAAGGATACAAGACCTAAACAACATGACCTACATGGCCTTACTCAAAGCCCTGTCACACGATTTTCTATTCTACAGACTGAAAACAGAGGAACTGTGTCTGTCATACAAGCCATCCTCCGACCTAATACTTCACATCCATAAGTCAAATGCATCATAAATACTTGATCTAGGGATCTAAATCTCCTCTACAACATCAGCAAACAGATTGTAGGGCCAGACATATCACACAGATGTTACTACTGCTCTGGAACTGTCTTCCAATCCCCATAAAACAAAGTTTGTCCCTGTCTATGTTCAGGTGCAACTTCTATCTATTGATTGGTGATAGAATATTTACCCTAAGACTGCACTATGTATTACTAATGAACAAAAGCAGCCCCTAAATGCTTTAGTCCATTCATGGGTCCCCTCAAATTATCTAAGGTATGATCTCCTCACTAGGGGTAATATATAATTATCCACCATGGGTTGGGTTAGGCCAATCTAACAGCAAATGGGGTAGGTTAACTCAAGCAGCAAAAAGGAAATTGGATAGGCTTAAACTGGTAAGCAAGGGCAGCTGGCTTAGTATTTACCTCTAAAGCTATGAAACCTCATAAGTACAATGATGGCATTTCATCTTTTTTGAGTGCTATTTTAAAGTGGAAAACTCCAGCCATATATGCAATTAGTAATATTATTTTTATTAGATTCAGGTGCAGACAGTAGTGGAAAATTATTAATGTTTACATTTTTACATTCCACCCAGGAAAACTCAATGGGGCCAGCCTTTAACAGTCTGAGAGGCACTAGAACAATAAGTGAATAAAGCCTGTAAAATTGGAGACAGTTTACTTTTCTGTGTTTATTTTGATAGTATAATGGACATTCCTTACAACTATAAAGGTTTCTAGTCAATAAAAAGCATTATTTGAGACCTTTACAAGTTGTTGTGTCTTTCGGCTTTTCCCGGTTAGGGGTCGCCACAGCGGAACTCCGGTCCGCTAATGATTGTCAGTTGATTTTTACATGCTGAGTTGCCAGCCCTAACACACAACCTTCAGTGAAGGTATGCCCATTCACCATGTCACCACGCAGAAAATGCTCTAACTGAGAGTCGAACCGGTCAGCGTCTTACTGTGAGGCGACAACGCTACTGCAGCACCACCACCGCGGATTTGAGACCTTTACAAGATATAATATAACTTTAAATAGGGCTGAACAATATCTATTGAATCTTGTAAGTTTGCGCATGTGGTAATTTTGAAATTATCAGGTACAAAAAGACCTTAAGATGTATCAACATGATTACATGATGAGCAGGAAATGTGTCACTGACATCCATTTATTTATTTATTTCACATTTGTTAACCCGGTGGGTCCAGCTGAGCACAGCCCATTTTCAGTTGAAACCCAAAGCAAAAAGCTCTAGCAAAATGTACAAATTGTTCAATTATACAATTTTCACAGAACTGAGTAATAATAACAGTTATACAATAATCACAAAGTTGAGTAAAAGAAAAACAGAAAGTAACAAGTTTAATAAGACACTTAGTAAAGTTGGTACGCTACTTACAGTATACATAGAGGACTTGTAACAAATAATACAGGAGACAGATTTTCATGTATTAGACAAAAATAAGTGAGAATATGCCATCATCTGAGTTTTGTTTTTGTTAAGTAAGAGGTGTCATATGCTTAAGTTAAAAAATGCAAGAGGGTGATTTTAGGAAGTGAAGAGAATACTAGATCCAGTTAAGAAGGGTCCTGGCAGGGGCATAGCCACGGCTTACAGAGGGAACTTCTTAATTCTTTTTTGAGGCTGTTTGTGTTTGGGATGATACATAAGGTGAAAGGGAGATTATTTCATAAATGAGACACACAGGATTTGTATAAAATTTTGCTTATTGTTTTGTTGGATTTGTATGTTTGTAGAAGGAATTTATCAGTAGTTTGTAGTGGCCGTGGAGGGGTATAGTAAGTCACAATATTGGAAAGAGAGGGACAGGCAGTGGGTTTGTTGAGAAGACAGTGAGTTAGTTGGTGTTTTGAGAGTTTAAGAAGGTGGAAAGGTTCCATCCAGTGAAGGTTTTTAGACCAGTGCAGTAGTGAGAGGTATTAGGTAGGTTAGCTGCAAATTTAGCAACTCTGTTGTAAGTCTGTTCAAGTTTGGTAAGGAGAGAGGATTAAGATTTGTAAGAACAGGATCTCAATAGGGAAGGGTTGGAAGTAAGTAGGCTTGGGCCAAGGATGGTCTAGAGTCAGTAGTTAGGAATTTCTTGTTCTGATATAGGAGACTTAGTTTTTTTTTTTGTTTTGTTTTGTTTTTTATGGACTGCTGTATGTGTAGATCAAATTTTAATTGCTTGTCTATTGTCATTCCAAGTAATTTTGTGTGGTACTTTACTGTAATGATGGTTTTGTTAGATGAGGAAATTGTGAAAGATTGTTTGAGATGGTTACTTGACTTAGGGAGAAAGAGAAGTTTAGTCTTTTTTGGATTCAAAATGAGTTGGTTTTTAGTTAGTCAATTTTCTACACAGAAGAAAGATTCTTATGTGAGTGAGTGAAGTTGTAACAGTGTGTCAGAAAAGGTGATGTGTGGAATTGTCTGTGTATTATATAAGGGTAGAATGAGAAGTTGAGATTTAAAGGTCATTGGTGAAGATATTAAAAAGAAGGGGCCCCAGGATGAAGCCCTGGGGAATGCCTGTATGAATGGGTAGAAAAGTAGAGCAGGAAGACTGCCATCTGGCTGATTGTTGTCTGCTAGCTAGACAGCATTTTGTTGATCATTCATTGCTGACACATGAACAACTGAACTTCAAGACCATTCAGTAGTTGAGCAGAGGAGAGACGCCCTATCTCTGCTGTTAAGCAATCTCACTGCTTACCATGGTTCATGAGTGTGATTGACTATAGCTCATCATTGACTGTTCATAGATAAAGTGGTGATTAATGTATTGTCCCTATTCACTGCCACATTGCATATGGGATATTTTTTACCTTAATTTAGGTGATTTTAATGGTGTAACTTGAAGAAGGAGCCATTCATGGGAAACTGTTTGCTTTTTGACAGGGACAGTCAAAACTAACACATATGTTACACCTGATCACATTGTAGAAACTATACAATGGAAGATTGCCAAGAGTATTTGTAATTTTATTTATTTATTTATTTATTTTACATTTGTTGACCGAGATAGTCCAACTGGATACATGTCCATTTTCAGCGGACGCCTTGGGAGAAAAGCTCCAAGATAATAATATGCATTGAACATTTAGTAAATGCTAGTTTCAAGCAGATTACAGTCATAAGCAATACCAGCATTTAGCAGATATAGTACTAACTTATTATAAAACACTTTACAAAACATAACATTACACTGAAAGTTAAACATACATAACATTACATTCAAGTTTAAGACACATTGAGCAGCAGTTATACAATTGACCCTTCCTGAAATGGAGTGGTAGAAAAAGTTAGAAGTAGTTGAAGGTAAGTCACCTAAGAAATAGAGAGGTCACTAGTCGAGGTTAGTGCAAGGACATAACCAATGAGTTTTAAAGTATTTCTTGAGTTTGTTTTTGAATTGAGCTAGTGAGGGTTCTAGGGTCAAGTCATCTGGGAGTTTGTTCCATATTTTTCCAACAGAGTTGGCAAACAGGGAGTCCCCAGCTGAGTGGTTGGATTTGTATGTTTAAACTAGGAGTCTAGTGGATGATCGCAGTGGCCGGGTGCTGGTGTAAGGGCTAATAATATTTTTTAGTGCAGGTGTATTTTCTGGTTGGTAAAGGACTTTATGTTCCACTATTAGCCGGTTGAACTGCAGTAGGCTTGGCAGTTCAAGCCATCCTAGGTGATTTAGGTTGTGACAGTGGTGTGTCCGGTAGGCTGTGCCAGTAACAAATCTGGCAATGTGGTTATAGCAGGATGATAGTTTATTAAGATCTGTTTTGTTTAAGTTGGAGAATAGAGGTGAGGTGTAGAGAAGAGTTGATAGCAGATGGGAATGGGCAACTGCAGTTCTAGCAAGTAGGATAAGGAAAGGTTTGATTCTGTAAAGAAAGCCAAGTTTTTATTAATGGTTTTGATAGTTTGATTGATATGTGCATCAAACTTTAGGTTGTTATCAGCTATGACACCCAGTAGTTTAGTTTGGGCATCTGGGGAGATGATAGTGCCATTGTTATCAGTTATGCTGAAGGATGGTAGGGAGGTCCTGCATGTAGGGGAGAAGAGGAGCAACTTAGTTTTGTTGGGGTTTAGGATTAGATGCTAATTGGAGAGCCATTTTCCACTGTATTGAAGGTAGTTTGGGTTAATGTGAATAGAGTAGCTGGTGAGGTGTAAGAACAAATCAAGGTGGAGTCATCTGCATATTGAATGCAGGTAGCATCTGAGGTGACTGAATGAAGGTCATTGATAAAGATGGAGAAAAGAAGGGGTCCTAGTATTGAGCCCTGGGGGACTCCTAATGTGATGGGTAAGCAAGATGATAGCTTGCCCTGCCATAGGACTGCCTAATGCCTGCCTTGCAGGTAGGATTGAAATCATTAGAGTGCATGGTTGTTTAAGGAAAAGGCCTTCAATGTATTTATAAGAATTTTGTGGTCAACCATGTCAAAAGCCTTGGATAGATCTAGAAAGAGTGCTGAGGATAGTTTGTTATTATTGCGGTTGTGGTTAATGATGTTAGAGAAAGAATGGAGGGCAGAAGTAGTACTGTGGATTGGCTTAAAGCCATGCTGAAACTTGGACAACAGCTTGATCTGTGTGAGGTAGTGCATGAGCTGTATGTGTACACACTTCTCCATAATTTTAGCTAGAGGTGACAGAATAGTTATATGTCTAAAGTTTGACAGTTCAGTGGAACTGTGGTTGTGGTTAATGATGTTAGAGAAAGAGTGGAGGGCAGAAGTAGTACTGTGGATTGGCTTAAAGCCATGCTGAAACTTGGACTACAGCTTGATCTGTGTGAGGTAGTGCATGAGCTGTATGTGTACACACTTCTCCATAATTTTAGCTAGAGGTGACAGAATAGTTATAGGTCTAAAGTTTGACAGTTCAGTGGAACTGCCTCCTTTATGTTGAGGTATGACATGGGAGATTTTCCATATAGTGGGTACAGTAGCTTCAGATATAGCTCTGTTGATCAAGATTGAAATGGGGTATGCTATGGTGTCAGCAACCTTTTGCAGATCGTCTGCTGGGAGGAGGTTGGCAGCCAGGGTGATGGGTCTTAGTTTCTAAAGTAGGGCATGAATAAGTTGAGTAGGAACAGGTCAGAATGTAAGGTATGTTTGGGTACTGTGTGTGGCTACATTAGAATTAGAGCCATTGGGAGAGAGTTGGCTGGCTAGAGACTGGATAGTCTCTGTGAAGAAGCTGTTGAAGTTATTAGCAATGTCTACAGAATATTCCTTTGATACAATCAATAAAATCAAACTGTAATTTACAGTAAGAGAGAAGAGTGCATCAGATAGTGATTGAGCACAATAAATGCTACATATTCAACGAGAAGAGTACACATTTCACAAATGGTCATTTAACTTAAGAATACAAAATTTCTGAAGTGATAAGCCAAGGGTTTATTTTTGCTTTCTGCCTCTTTCTTACATGTACTGTTGAGCAGATATATTGTGTTTCATGTGAGATGAAAGTATTTCCCATACTGTTTTAAAAGATACACATTTGCAGCATGTATATATTCCTTTTTTTACAAGCGGCTTAATAAATATTTGCTAAACTTTTTCTTTGCATTGCCAACTTGCACGTTTGAAGGAGAGGAATTGTTTGAGATGAGAGAGGAATGAGTTGAATAGAATATGGTCAGACATAATAAGGGGAGGTAGGATTAAGGATTTGTACAACAAAGATGCATTGATCTTAATTGATCTCTTAATATCACTAATTAAAAGAAGAATTAAAATTGATCCAGTAATAATTTATCTATTGCTTTTGTTTACCAGGAAAGTCCAAGCTGATGAAAGACCCCATTGCAGTGGTGGCCCATTCAGCATAACTCCAAATATATAGTTTATTCAATTGAGTACACATAGGATAATAAGAAAATTTGAGGGTAAATTAAAATCACAAATGAACAGTCGATTATGTACAAATTTAAGCAGTAAAAAGTTAGGGGGTAAAATATATACAAATTTATGCAACAAGCTGATGTACATAATTGCTGAAATAAAATAAAACAACTGAAACAAGAGGTATAGACTTCAGCTGGTATACTTTGGGAATACAGCAATAATTTATCGATGTGAGAGTTAGCATGAAGTAGAAGACTCTGAAAGTGTACGCCCTTACGATTAAAAGTTAGGTAGAATATAAAGGCTATAGCAACAATTATTATAGATGGAAAACAAAAGTCACAAAATTGCATGATGTGCAGTTATAATGGTTGTGCTAGATTTTTTATGAATTGCCTGATAAAATATGGATCCTTCCATGAGAACACTGTTACATGCTGTTGAAAACCTAGAAAGAAATCAAGAAAAATTCTCTAAAAAAGAGAAAGAAAGGAGACGGAAAGAAGAGAAAGGAGAGAAAGATGGAACACTATTAATATCTTAAGGAGATCTCTTCTATATAATGGATTGACTTCATAAATGACTAAGAGCAGTGGGTTTTATCTGCAGTGTAAGTCAAAACACCACCATTTACATTTCCTGAAAATCATGACTACATCAAAAGTAAAGCTCCATCCTGTTTATATTTTCTTACATCAGTCTGAGATTGAAAGGGATTGTAGCACGCTGACAAGGTATACTCACCAGGAAGGTAAACCAAAGTAATTACTGAAGCTGGCTGTGCAAGGGTCAGAAATATTCCATGCAGTCATGATGGTGGCTACATTAGCTGGCTCTTACTTACTATGCATTTTCTCAATAATTCTAAGAAGTATAGGTCACACTACACATGACGTCCAGAGATCGCTACAACACTGCCTGAGAATAGCATGCACTCAGTTTATTCTGTGGACAGTCTGCCACATGCACTGTCTGTCATAGTACCAATTCCAGCTCTCTGGTGAAATGCCATTAGATATCATTTGATATACGACATATAAGCTTCACTACCTAAAATGGCCAATGGATAATTTCTTTAAGTAACACGGGGCTCTGCAATGCAGGCAATGATTCTCCATGAAACTAACATATTTCCTAGGCAACCTTGATAGATTAGTTTCATTTTTCTGACCAAGATATCTCACTAGATTAGATATATATTACAATTAGTCCATTTTCATTAAACGAGTGCATCTATTTGGAAAATATTTCTCTGTAGAAATACATTCCCTTTACAGAACTGGCAAATAATTCAGTTACCATGCTATTACTCTGAATGTTTTTTATGCATTGATGGGAAATAGTATAAATAGCAAGTGGAGTTAATGAATGGTAATGACATCTGCCATTATAAAAGTTATTCTTCAGGAAAATAATAATAGTAATCTAGCAAGTGGAGGTACAGTAGTTATTCTAACTTTAATTGTTTAATTACTGTTAAAGACAGGACATCATTTGAATGAAATGAGAAGCTCTGATCTTTGAGATTTATGTCATTCTTACTGTGCTGGCTGGTCAGGAAAAATCCAGTCTGTATTAGTGGACTAAGTTTTATGTGAACTAAATAACAACCCACCATTCACTTTTTCTAATTGTTATCTTTCTTTAGGTGTTCATATCTGTTTCCTGAACATTCCCTGGATTTCTTCTAACCTTCAGAATAAGATGAAGTCAGTCCTTGATGGCCTTGCAGACACTACCTTTCGGACAATAACTATGGATCTTCACTACCTGGGCTCTAATGACGTTCATTATGAGGACACCAAAGTGGATGTTGACCAAGCTAAGTATGCACATTTTCCTCAAAAAATGCCGTTCTCATCCCTGAAAGGTGACCCATTCAGAGACCGGCTAAGTATTGGAGATAATCCTTTATTAAATTTTATTCCATTGGATCCAGTAAATATCACTGAATTTTACAGCAACAGATCTCTCTCACACTCCAAGGACAGTAATGGAGATATACACTGTGGTGAAAATTTTATGGACATGGAATGCTTCATGATTTTAAACCCCAGCCAGCAGTTAGCAATTGCTGTCCTTGCACTTACATTAGGCACATTCACAGTATTAGAGAATTTATTAGTATTATGTGTTATATTGCACTCCCGCAGCCTCAGAAGTAGGCCTTCCTACCACTTTATAGGTAGCCTGGCAATAGCTGATCTCCTGGGAAGTGTAATATTTGTGTATAGTTTTGTGGATTTTCATGTGTTCCATCGTAAAGACAGCCCCAACATCTTTCTATTTAAGCTGGGTGGTGTGACTGCCTCTTTCACTGCATCAGTTGGTAGTCTGTTCCTCACAGCTATTGACAGGTATATCTCCATACACAGACCACTGGCTTACAAAAGAATTGTTACTAGATCAAAAGCAGTAATAGCATTTTGCGTGATGTGGACTATTGCAATATTAATAGCTGTGCTTCCCTTAATGGGCTGGAACTGCAAGAAACTCAAGTCTGTCTGTTCAGATATTTTTCCACTAATTGATGAGAAATATCTGATGTTCTGGGTTGGGGTGACCAGCATCTTACTGCTGTTTATTGTGTATGCCTACATGTTCATTCTGTGGAAGGCACATTCACATGCCATGCGCATGTCACAACATGGGACGCAAAAGAGTATGATGGTACATGTGACAGAGAATGGCAAAGTCCACCTTACAAGACCTGAACAAACCCGTATGGACATAAGACTGGCTAAAACTCTGGTACTTATTTTAGTTGTCCTTATAATTTGCTGGGGCCCGATCCTGGCGATCATGGTGTATGATGTTTTTGGCAAAATGAATAACTTTGTCAAAACTATTTTTGCCTTCTGCAGCATGCTGTGTTTAATGAATTCTACAATTAATCCCATCATTTATGCCATGAGAAGCAAAGACCTACGGCAAGCTTTTCGGAATCTGTTCCCCATTTGTACAGGAACAGCACAACCTCTAGACAACAGCATGGAGTCTGACTACCAGAACAAGCATAATTCAGGCAACAGTAACAGGGCTGCAGAAAACTGTGTCAAGAGCACGGTGAAAATCGCTAAGGCCACCATGTCTGTTTCTACAGACACTACTACTGCTGAAGCACTGTGAAAGGGTAAACGACAAACAAACTACTTAAGAAAAGACATACAGCCTAATTATATACAACTGCTAAAGCTGTCAAGCTGTGTTAATAACTTTTACATATTCATTTAGATGAAACATTATGATGTAGTATTCTAAAACCATGTTATTGTCGTCACTGACTTCTCCATTGTCTAATGTAAAAATGTGGTGACTTTCATAGATGGTAATTTGAATCACATCTAGAAACAAACTAAACTATAACAGAGGACTTCAATATGTGGGTGTGCACTGGACAAAAGAGAAGGTTATTGTATTTCCTTCTCATTCAAAATCGTGTATGAAGGAGCTTTCATTAAGATTTTGCCAAACAGTTATATTTTTAACTTGAGTATTTTTTTAGCACTGGATATCTTATCTGATGAAAAACTTTCCCACTGTTATTTTTCATGTGCATATTGATAATTTGTCAGTCAAGCTGAGAGGAATAGTTTTAAATGTGAAATATTCAGGAAGAATAGCAAAAGTTAAGATACATCTAATCGTTAGACTTCAGAATTTTGTGATGCGGTCTGTTGTGGGACTTTACTCACAAATGCAGATGCTGTTGCTTTCAGAGGCTGTTGCACACTCATTATAACAAGATCTAGCCTGAAAAAGCCAACACAGCCAAATGTAAGGACACTGCCAGAGGAAAGAGATAAAGAGATCATTGCTAAGAAAAGTATGATACATCATACATGTCTCTTCAATATGTCTCCTTGTTTGTTGTTAGATTACAGGTAAATATTCATAAAAAACGGGTTCTGTGGCAGCAAGAGTGATCATTTATTTTGTTTATGATTTATGTGTGTGTGTGTGTGTGTGTGTGTGTGTGTGTGTGTGTGTGTGTGTGTGTGTGTGTGTGTGTGTATGTGTCTGTGTAACTGTGCTCGTCTATATGTGTTTATTTACATATTATCACTATCATTTTGCTGTAGTTTTCTTACTAATCTGATATAAAACAACACATCCCCTATCTATGATGTTTCACTGAAGCCTTAATCTGCACTTTTCAGAAGCAGTATCAACATTTTTTTTTCATTCTGTAGGAAAAACATACCTTTATTTATTTAGCAGATTCTGCAGCATTTTTCTGTGGTAAATTGTAATTTCAGCATAAACTACTGCTTATGATTTTACCTTACAAGTTTTATTTCTAAAGTTGACCCACACTTTGTGCTAGTTGTTTAAATCAAAGGGAATGACATTTAGAAATATTTTGCTCAGAATATTACAGCTCTAGGTACCATCACATTATTACTGTTTTTTCTTCTTTGCACTGTGAAAAGTATTCAAATTGCCCTACTCACTCGTCTTTTGGAGATATCCATCTTCATATGTTCAGTGTTATCTCCTAATGCACAGGTACGCTCCCCTTTCAATACCAGGACCTTACACCTTGAGCCCTCTTAAAGAATGCTTGCTGTTAGTGATCTGACATTTAAAGACATTGCAGGATTTCCAAAGATATCATAATTAGTTAAAGCAAAAGTTGTAATCAAAGATTGCTACCAGAATGTTCTTCGGGTGGAGTTTTGGTATCTTAAAGTACAGTATGCTTGAAGGAAGCTTGTTAAGTTTCTTGGCAGGCACACTTCTACATAACAGTCTGCTACCATTCATTTCTAGTAGACTGGTCTCCTCTATAGTATAGACTGCCTTTCTTGGTGTCTGTAATGTGCTATGGAAACAAGGTACTTGGGGGGAATGCAAGTGTATCAAAGAGCTGTACACGTTACTTTTTTCTGGCTTTCTGATCCTTTCACATTGATGAAATTGATATATTAACAGGCACATTGCCTCATTTCAGCCAGTAACATAATTTTTGTTTGGGTAAGATAGCTTTCCTTTACCGTTTTTAGAGTCACTGATTTCATGGAATGTTGATGTCTTCAAGGTCATTCGTTCAGCAAACACATTTTTAAACTTTCCTGCAACAGGGCATAGAGTTTCACAATTTTTTTTATTCTTGTCCCAATAACTGTATTGAACATTATATGGGATAATTATAGTCTTCTGCAGAATAATTGCGGCATTTTAGTAAACTGTCTATAAAGTTTTATTTATTTATTTATCTATTTATTTACTTATTTATTTATTTTTCTTTTTAGTGAGTCTGTATTGATGTTGATCAGCAATTAATGTTTTAAATAGTGCACACAGTTTACAAGGTAGATGTTGTTTATCTTTTATCGGCAAGTCACTTACCATATGTCTAGTAATATAAAACGGGCAAATATAAACTCCAAAATGTATGGTCTATAGTGCTCGATTTAGATGAAGCCAAAATATCAATCTTTTGATGCAAGATAAGAGGCAGTCAGCAATTAGCCATCATAAGCTTGCTTTATGTAAAATGATATAAGACAGATCATCCAAAAACATGAAGTTCATCATCTCCTAGGAAACAGAGAACAGAACTCCAGCAACATCATCTCTCCTACATTCAAATTGTTTGCCTTAAAGAAAAATAAACTTAATAGTAAAGCAAAGCAGGACCTCTTGTGGACCGCAACCAATCTAAACCGATGTGTTGCGATGGGAGAATGATACTCGAGGTGTCAGTCATAAAACTGGACCATTAGATGAAGCAGGAGCCACCGGCCTTAGGTCAACTGGTGCCCTAGGCAAAAGGGCTCCATGGCGCCCTCCACCACACTACCTGGTGCCCGCATTCTGGTCTAACTACATCAAATAAATACTAGAAAAGTGCCCCTGCTAGACTGGCGCCCCAGGCGGTCGCCTAGTTGGCCTATGCCTAAGGCCGGCTTGACCAACAACACTGGACAGAGTGTGTGTGTGTGTGTGTGTGTGTGTGTGTGTGTGTGTGTGTGTGTGTGTGTGTGTGTGTGTGTGTGTGTGTGTTTCTGGCCTATGACAAAGAATTTCCTACTCATTGACTTGTATGTAACAATGCTCTTGGACAAAACTGTCTGATAAAAAAAGATACATAACAGAAAGATCAAGAAGTTTCATACCAAAAGTGAACATTTGTTTAAAAGAAATGGGAGTCTTCTGCCCTCTAGTGTCTAACCAGCTAAATTTCACACAGAAAAAAAAATTTTGAACTCAACTGTAGAAACAAATGCAGTCCAGTGAGTCACATATACACACAAATAACTTTCTACACCACCTTCTATTTCTAATTCTAATTTAGTGCCCATTTATTTATATCAGATACTTGAAGGAGTTTTGGAAAGAAAGTGTTTCTACTTAAATTTTATTTAAGCTCTCCGGAAATGTTCTGGTAGAGAACATTGATTGTACCTGAGTTCTAAACTTAACCCAATACCTATGTATGCTTTTTAACTGCATTTGCTGCCTTGACATACATATTGCCAATGTGTCTTCTCAGCACATTTTCTGCACTGGATATTCCTGGTGCTATAACTGTATAATTTATATAATATTCAATACTACTTTGAGCATATCTGATGTTTAGCAAACTAATTTATTTATTCAGCTGCTGTCTCTGTATTATACAGCTATTTCATGCAGTGCTTCATCCCATTTTGCTGACATTTAGTGCAAGTGTGGAAAATATAGTCAGCTTCAGTTGGAAAGCACTAAAGCAAATACAGCTATGCAACACTTTAACAAAAATAGATTCAGATGTGCTTAAAAAATTCAAGCATGTGGAAACATTGGTTTAAAAGCAATGCAAACAGTAATCATGCTGGAAATGCTTTTAGCTTATACTGCCACCAAAATCAAACAGTTATAGTGTTTCATTATTTATATTACTGTATAGATAGCTATTATAAATGCTAAATAGAGACTTACCCTGGGATGTAGCAAGGCTTGCCTTCAGCGGTAAGCCTTAGCATGGTTATTTTGCACATGGACTAAGCCTTCCTGATTATTAATTGCTGACGTTTGTCCTGGTGGGAGCCTCAGCACAGAAGGCAGTCCCGCTGGCAAAGCTGCATGCTATTGAGGCAGTTTGGAGGGGGAGGATAATGCTAATTAGCCAGGTACTCTAAAACAAGTCAGCCTATACCAATTTACGAATTATTCAGCTGCATAAACTTCCAGTTTTGGAGGAAAAAGTGAACACCATCAAGAGAAGGATTTCACATATTCACTCCTGTGGGAGCAATCACAGTGCAGGTAAGTTCAGGGAAGACGTGGAGGTGGGGAGGTGTTAGTGTATGTGTGTGAACATACGTGCATGTGTGTGTATGTGTGTGTGTGTGTGTGTGTGTGTGTGTGTGTGTGTGTGTGTGTGTGTGTGTGTGTGTGTGTGTGTGTGTGCGCCTCTGCCTGAATGGTCAAACTTAGGGGCTAGGTAGGTAGAGATTATAGAATCTGGATGTGCATGTGTATATGTGTTGGAGTGTGTGTTTGGGTTAATATGACTGATTGACTGTAAGCCGGTTGTTGGTTGATGACTGGATATGTGTGTGTGTGTGTGTGTGTGTGTGTGTGTGTGTGTGTGTGTGTGTGTGTGTGTGTGTATGTGTGTGTACGCGCGCGCACATGCATGCACATGTAGGATGGTGCATTTGCCAACTTAATGCAAAAGCCATCAGGGAAAACACTACCTGCAACAGGTGTGATAGCACAACTATTAGAATGCAGTACAGAGGTATGCTAATGAGCCAATAATGAGGCCTGTCTCATTACTGACATAGCTGTCTCTGAAACATATTTTCTCTCTGTCACATATATTTAGCTGTCTGAGGTAGGGAATTTATGCAAACAGCGAAGATGTTTCTGAATCTTAAGGATGAACTGAGTGAGGAGTGCTTTTCATATTACAAGCATTTATATTGGCCCGCAAGACCGTATCAAAAGCAATCTTTCAAAAACAAATGCAAAGTATATTGACTTTTCCTCTGTAACTATAGGATTGTTAACCAGGATTGCCACGGTATTCATGTGCTGAGATCTGACTAATAACCTGATACACTATCATGTCCCTCTTCGTTTCAAGTACTGTTACTCACCAGAGCCCCTTATCTCATCTCCTAGGTTGCTGTTTTGTGTGCCACCCCATTGGGCAGTGTCTCCTCTTTTTGGTGAGAAGGAGTTACATTTGGCATCTTGTTTTAGACCCGAGGTGGCCTTTTTCTGCTGTTCCATTTTCTCTATCAACCCATTCCCTTTCTTTCTTTCTTTCTTTCTTCCTTTCTTCCTTTCTTTCTTTCTTCCTTTCTTTCTTTCTTTCTTTCTTTCTTCCTTTCTTCCTTTCTTTCTTTCTTCCTTTCTTTCTTTCTTCCTTTCTTCCTTTCTTTCTTTCTTTCTTTCTTCCTTTCTTTCTTTCTTTCTTTCTTCCTTTCTTCCTTTCTTTCTTTCTTTCTTTCTTTCTTCCTTTCTTTCTTTCTTTCTTTCTTTCTTTCTTTCTTTCTTTCTTTCTTTCTTCCTTTCTTTCTTTCTTTATTTCTTTCTTTCTTTTTCTTTCTTTCTTCCTTTCTTTCTTTCTTTCTTTCTTTCTTTCTTTCTTTCTTTTTCTTTCTTCCTTTCCACTTTCCTCTTTCTTTTACTTGTGGAGGAAAGCAGCCACGATGATCTGAACCATTTCTTTACCAGTCAGATCTTTATTAACTTAAATCTGTTCTAAGCCATGACTGAATGGTAGTTCAGCCTATGCATCCCTGTGATAGCAGAATGTCCATTTCTGTTTCCTGTCTGATTGGGGAAAACAGTGCACAAGGGATCTGTTTTAAGCATCATGTTTTGGGAAAATAATTTAAAATTATTGAGTTGTTAGCCATGATATCAGGTGCTCCGCATGAGAAATGTAATGCTACACCATGTACTAATTATACTCTAGTCGGCAGTTTAAGCACTTTTCTGGCAAAAAGTTGCAGACTGTGTCATATCTTTGCCTGCTAGAACTCACTAAACAGTTTCGCATGATTATGTTGACATTCCTTCAAGAGAATGAGCACAGCATGCATTGCTGCAAGATAAAATGGAAAAGTTGGATAGCATGTATGTGCCACCTTCCTGGAATGCAAGGGAAATGGGTAAATGGACTTTAAACAAAGGGCAGAAGATGTGGCACCGGTGGCAACTGACATACATTCATACATATAAGCATATAGTTGTAATTATAGTTATCTAATAAAAGGACATAGCTGTGTGCTGTTTTCACTTAGTCACAAAACTATATATGTATATAAACTATAATTACAACTATCGACAGCAATTATGGCAGTGAGGCAACCATGGACCACTTGAACGTCATATTCCATAAAACCTTTATTATATTAATAACATGGTAAGCACTTTTGGTATGAGCTTCCTCAGACCATTAAAATCAGTCCCATTACACACATATATTTATACTAACTATCTCCAATTATTCAATCAAACTAACATACAACACTTAAAAGAATAGACCTCTTGCTAAAATGTATAATGAAGAGATACATAGTACACAACAGGGAAAATGTATATCAATTAATGGGTATACTACTAACAAGTAGTTATTCTCCAAGATTTCAATAATGGTTTCAATGAGGCTCTTTCATTGAGACCTTTGCCTTTGTCAGCCCTAAGTCTTAAAATCCATTTTACCTACCTACTTTCTATGTGATTCCTAATGTCAACCCTCATAAACAAGGTAAAATATGGTCAATAACTATAAAACTAAAACTATGTGTCTGTCCCACTGATAGAATGCATTTAGAAAGGTAGTAGTTTACCCATGAATTGATATACATTTTCCCTGCTGTGTGGTCTGAATTGTCTGTTTTTAAATGTGATATATTCTATATGTTTGTAAGTTTGTTTGGATATATCTTACTATGTATCTCTTCATTACACATTTTAGCAAGAGGTCTATTCCTTTAAGTGTTGTTTGTTGGTTTGATTGAATAATTGGAGATAGTATAAATATATTTGTGTAATGGAATTGATTTTAATGTTCTGATGAAGCTCATAGTGAAAGTGCTTACCGTGTTACTAATGCAATAAACATTTTATGGAATATGAAGTTCGAGTGGTCCATGGTTACCTCACTGGCGTAATTGGTATTGGTGTTTGTTATATCTTATCTACTTTTGGTGGTGAGACATTTGCCTTACAGGACACCTATTTAGTTGTTTTCTTCTATAATTACAGCTATACTTAGCAAGTTCAATTTTAAATAGTTAATGAATAACACATACTGTTTGTACGTAACTAATTATTAGTATGATTAACCTGAGTGCTGTTTAAAATTTTAAATGAAAAGATGTTATGAATATGGTTAGAGAATGCTTTTTGGCTAGTGTGTTTTGTTTAAATTGGTGGTGCGTTGTTTAAGACTATAGTTCTGACAAAGTCCTATAACCTTGGACACAAGCAGTTACTTTCAGTTGATTAAACATTTATTGTAAACTAATTATTTAGTTTGGTGCCTGCATTCCCAGTTCTTCTAGACACTGTTTTCTGTTTCATTGGGTTACATTTTACATATTACCATTTTTGCAGATATCTTACAATCTGCATATTTTTAGCAACTTCACATATGATAAAAGGTATATCTGTCATAGCAGCCAATTGAAATAAAAATTGAATTTAAACGGTATCAGGATCAGTTATGGGGTTGGTTCACACCCAAAAGATGGGTGACCCATGTATTTACAAGACATAGTACATATGCATGTGTTGCTTGCGTATTTTGTTCTAGAATATTTCTTCCTTCAGTAAAAAACATTATGCTATAGTTAATTTTAATCTTTTAACTCCATTGTCACATGCTTCATGTTAATGGAGATAATGCTTGGACAGTTTTTTACCTGCTCGTAGCTACGTGAGTGATCATGTGTCCCACATTTTTATATGTGAGAGATCTGTAAAATTATCCATCCTTAGTTTATTAAACTGAAAAGCATTTTTTGATATACATTTAAACATGCCATTTATTGAAAATGCTCCTCTCCAGCAAAAACAGTCAATACTGCACATTGTCAAGTACAACAAACAAGTTAAAAAGAGCAATTTCAATACCCCTGCACCCCGAACACCACACATTTCTAAATATACCAAATCCAAGATCCCACAACAACTTGCTAAGGAGAAGGTTTCTACCAACTATATTACTTAATCTTGGTATTGTCAATAACGATTTTTTGAAACACAACAACATAAACAATCTAATAAATAAATACATGCATAAATAAGGTGCCTATTT